>NC_135507.1:10261329-10301727 GCF_052857255.1 Amblyomma americanum | reverse complement strand
TAGAACATCTGCTCCTTCGCTGCTCTGCGTTCGCCGATGCTCGTCGCGTTATGCTCGCGGCCTATAGGGCGCAGGGCATACTACCAGACTCCATCAAGACGCTATTGTGGCCGCAGGGCAGTGCGCGCACTCGTGAGCGAACTTTGGTGAGCCTCTGTGCATTCCTCGAACACACGGGCTTGACGTCCCGTCTGTTCTCCGTCCGGTAGTTACACAGTGACCGAACGCTCCGCGAGTTCTACCTTGAACGATTAATAACTGGACGCCCCACTCCAGTTGTAACCTACACAGTGCTGTGCGCGTGTGTGATTTAATTCCTCTAAAATGAACTAATCACGCGCACAACCTGGACACATTTCTTATTGTGTAAATAGTTTGTACATATTACTTCTCCCCCTGTCCTCTATTCCTGTCGCCTCACCTCTTTCATTTCATTTCTCCATTCTGCCTGCTGTCTTTTATTTCCGCTGCCCCAGCTCAGGTGCTTCAGTATCAATGGCAGATGCCGGGGCTAGCAAAAATCTTTTCCTTCCTTTTAACTATTATTTTTAATAAAACCACTACCACCACCACCAATTCCCCGCCGCGGAGGCTCAGTGGTTAGGGCGCTCGACTACTGATCCGGAGTTCCCGGGTTCGAACCCGACCGCGGCGGCTGCATTTTTATGGAGGAAAAACGCTAAGGCGCCCGTGTGCTGTGCGATGTCAGTGCACGTTAAAGATCCCCAGGTGGTCGAAATTATTCCGGAGCCCTCCACTACGGCACCTCTTCTTCCTTTCTTCTTTCACCTCCCTCCCTTATCCCTTCCCTTACGGCGCGGTTCAGGTCTCCAACGATATATGAGACAGATACTGCGCCATTTCCTTTCCCCCAAAACCAATTATTATTATTATTATTCTCCCCAATTCAATTTATCCCTTCCCTTACGGCGCGGTTCAGTTGTCCAACGATACATAAGAGAGATTTTGCACCATTCCCTTCCCCAAAAACCAACTATAAAGGATTGCAGGCAGAATGGAGAAATGAAATGAAAGCGGTGAAGGGAAAGGATAGGGGGAATTGGTTTTGAGGAGAAGAAATGACGCAATAACTGTCATATCTCACGGTGAACACACAACCACGCTGTAAGGGAAGATAAAGGAGGGAGTAAGCGAAGAGAGGAAGAAAAATGTGCCATAGTAGAGATTGGCGGGTGTGTGTGTGTGTGTGTACGTCAATACTTAGATGCGCACACACAGTAAGAAATTGTTACATTGCTACAAACATATATATATATATATATATATATATATATATATATATATATATATATATAAAGCGCAGTTGCTGAACATTCTTATTTTAGATTCATATACTACCTCCAGCCAGCACCAGCGGCGCGTCCATGGCTGTGGCCAAAAGTGGCCACAGTTCAAGGGACACACCGCAGGGGCGCAGCTGTCGGCAGCTCCGGCCGCGTAGGCCGGGCGCTTCTTCTTGCCTGGCCATAGCTGCTCTCAGGTGTCATGGGGTACGGCGCAACATCCTGTGCCGGTTCTGCTGTCAACCTAGGCACAGTTTCTTGGGCCTGCCTCCTGCCAATCACGTAGCGATTGTTCTAACTTGAACGGCCGGCATCATAGCATTGCCCTATAAGTGCAGGAACCAGAAAGCACCTTTATCACCGCACTTCCTGAGAAGAAAACGCGAATTTCATCGCGGCCAACTAGTTCCAACCTTTTTGCCACGTCGCGCAGTCGTCGCCGGTGTCATTGCCTCCACCACGCGCCTCATAGCTCGCGCAACCTTCGTCGTTGCCGGGTGGAACGCGCTCGGCCGCAGTCACGTGACGGTTTTGTGGACACAGCTCCCGCCTCGCGCATCTTGAAGTTTTTGTTCTTTCCCTATTCTTCCTTTCTTCTTTCACTCCCTCCTATATCCCTTCCCTTACGGCGCGGTTCAGGTGTCCAAAGATATATGAGACAGATACTGCGCCATTTCCTTTCCCCAAAAAACCAATTATTATTATTATTCTTTCCCTCCAAACTTCCTCCCGGGTTCGAACCCGACTGCGGCGGCTGCGTTTTTATGGAGGAAAAACGCTAAGGCGCCCGTGTGCTGTGCGGTGTCAGTGGCACGTTAAAGATCCCCAGGTGGTCGAAATTATTCCGGAGCCCTCCACTACGGCACCTCTTCTTCCTTTCTTCTTTCTCCCTTCTTTATCCCTTCCCTTACGGCGTGGTTGAGGTGTCCAACGATATATGAGACAGATACTGCGCCATTTCCTTTCCCTAAAAACCAATTATTATTATACTCCAACCTTCCCTGTCCTCAAAGCGCCGTTGAGGTGTCCACCAAGAAGTGACAGTTAAGGCGTCTTTCAATTCCTCATAACCAATAATCATCGTTTCGGGTGAGGTGCGCGTTCGCAAGATTCCACCAGACGTTTTAAATTGTCTCTCGGGAAAACAACTTGATGTTAGTCAAGTACTTCAACCCAAGTTTCACTCGCCCTTCGTCCTTGCTCCTGACTTCACAAAAACACACATCCTATACACCAAAAATTGGAGGACGCTTAATCATTAATCATTGTTTTTAGGGGAAAGGAAATGACGCAGTATCTGTCTCATATATCGTTGGACACCTGAACAGCGCCGTAAGGGAAGGGATAAGAAAGAGAGTGAAAGCTCAGTTGGTAAGAGCACCGGACGCGATATTCGGAGGTCGTGTGTTCAGATCCCACCGGCGGCATGGTTGTTTTTTCTGCTGGTTTATAAGTAATTTTCTTTAAACCAATTGATTGGCATTAGAAATTAAAAAAAATAGAAAACATTCCCCTATGCACCTTGGTTTCGTTGACTGTTGGCTTCCTTAATACGTTTGTCAAACGAGCCCCTCATTTCTTTTGCTTTGTCTGCTAATAGCCTGACGGGGGTCTCGGTTCTGGCACTCTTGATGACATAGGTAGCATAAGAGGGCTCTCGCACAGTTTCCGCCCTCGCCGTTAGATGACGTTCTACGTCACACTTGCGGTATTACAGGACGTGCTACGTCCACCGCTACGGACGAGGGTGGCGCTGGTGAACACTCTCAAGGTTCGCTTACACGCAAAACATATATACCCACGAAAGCAGCAGATTGGACAGCCGTCGCCGTAGCTCAGTTGATAAGAGCACCGGACGCGATATTCGGAGGTCGTGGGTTCGGGTCCCACCGGCGGCATGGTTGTTTTTTCTGCTGGTTTATAAGTAATTTTCTTTAAACCAATTGATTGGCATTAGAAATTAAAAAAATAGAAAACATTCCCCCTATGCACCTTGGTTTCGTTGACTGTTGGCTTCCTTAATATGTTTGTCAAACGAGCCCCTCATTTCATTTGCCTTGTCTGCTAATAGCTTGACGGGGGTCTCGGTTCTGGCACTCTTGATGCCATAGGTAGCATAAGAGGGCTCTCGCACAGTTTCCGCTCTCGCCGTTAGATGACGTTCTACGTCACACTTGCGGTATTACAGGACGTGCTACGTCCACCGCTACGGACGAGGGTGGCGCTGGTGAACACTCTCAAGGTTCGCTTACACGCAAAACAATATATCCCACGAAAGCAGCAGATTGGACAGCCGTCGCCGTAGCTCAGTTGGTAAGAGCACCGGGCGCGATATTCGGAGGTCGTGGGTTCGGATCCCACCGGCGGCATGGTTGTTTTTTCTGCTGGTTTATAAGTAATTTTCTTTAAACCAATTGATTGGCATTAGAAATTAAAAAAAATAGAAAACATTCCCCTATGTACCTTGGTTTCGTTGACTGTTGGCTTCCTTAATATATATATATATATATATATATATATATATATATATATATATATATATATATATACACACCAAGCAGCCTGCCCATCGAGTCAAGTGACAGCTGAATCAATCGGGAGATGCTGCTCAGGAAGAGCGACCTGGATGGAAACTCAGTCAAGCTACCCACATCCCACCTGCGATTGAAGGGCAGTGGCGCATCGCTTGACCGCTGAAGCACTGCGGCAGGAGTGATGTGAGGACTCCCATGGGTCTAGAATATAAAGCAGAGAAAAAACCGATTCCGCATCTATGGACATTAACCCGTTATCGTTATCCGAAAGACGGCCAACCATGAACACTGGGTGTGAACTCGGGAACCGAATTGAAAGCCGAAGTACTAGCGCACCTAATTCTGCTAATTCTGCGTACTAGCGCACGCGATATTTACCTGGCATGCCTGAACTCATTGATATCACGGTTGCTGTTGATATTATAAGAGGTCCCATTACAGAATGTTGTTCTGGGAACTATTTCTGTGTGAATAGTCAGTGTATACGAGGATGTTTCATGTATTTCAAGAAAACAAAACTTCAGACTTCAAAGATAAGGTCCCTGTCTTCTTTGAAAATACGCATTCTCAGTAAAACGTCATTAAGAGCCGCGTTGTACCGGACGCGTCTCTCTATTACAGAAGAGCATGAAAATGTTGTGCCATCGGACCTTAAGGGCGCCCGACACGTCAAGGATAAAAAGGTTAACGTTCGGAAAAGACTCAGCCCAGCCGCTCTCCGAATGTTGCGAAAACTGCACACATCAAGGAACAAAGACACTTCCATGCGCCAGGTTTCGGGTATGTTAACACGGCCTGGCGCGCTTCTCAGTGTGATTAAAACCGGGAGGTAGTCGCTAAGGTCGTGGACGCCTGTCAGAAACAGGTTCACGTCACTCGACACTAGGACTGAGCCAAGAGCAGAAAGGAAGTAGACACGCTCTATTCTCTTCGCGCTTCTGGCCATCGTGCAATTTGCCGTGAAAGACCACCGTGCATCCCAGCCCATCCCAGCCGTCCGAGAGCTGCATCTGCGGAACCAATGTGTCAAGTTCCAGAGCGTGGTTGAGACGCCCTGCCCTGCCCCCCCCCCCCCCCCCCCCCCCCCCCCTAATATCACGGGTCGCGTCCGGAACACAGTTGAAGTCCCCAAGGAGGCCGCATGGTATCGACAAGAGCCTTTGGCCCGTCGAGAAAGACGTCGATTACAATCGCCCCATCGTCATGTCCAAAAGTGCAGTGCGCACCTGATCTAGACGCCGGAGTCAAGAAAACAATACTGCCTCCAGAACAACGCGAGCCCGTCAAGGAAAGAAAGCATTGAGATTATAACGGGACCGGAAAGAAGTAATATCGATAGAAGTGCGGAAGTTGCACTCCTGTAAAAACAAAACGTTACCTCAAAACGAACGCGCAAGGAGTAGCACTTCCTTCTCATCGCGATTGCGAAAACCTTGCACTTTGAAAGAAGCAAACTGATAGTCAGCCCATAACAAAGGGGGAAAAAAACCAATACAAGGAAATAAATTGAGAAAACAGGTAAACTAAACTGCGACGCACTCACGGCTTAGTTCTTCGGGAAAATTCCATAGGTTAAGGTGCACACCGGAGCTGGAGAGGTGCTTGAAAGGGTGCGCCTCAGGCCCGCTTTGGCGCTGCAGCTGGCGGTTCCACCGCGGCGGAAAGGCAACGATACGGGGCAATGATGGGGCTGTGCAAAATGTCGCGCGATGTGAACGGCCGCACTTTTAAAGCCACAGTCATACACACACCAGCACGCTACACAGCTCACGTGCAGTCAATCGTTCGCCTCACCTCGCCAGTGAAATCTATGCGTTGATAAGAGCAAAGCGATAGCGGTGGCTGTATGCAAGCGCCGAGCAAATCGCGCTCTGGGCCATTTCACATCTGAATGCAGAGGACGAGGGGGATGGCGGGCCGTAACTTTTTGTAGCGCGAAGTTTGTTTGTTTGTTTGTTTGTTTGTTTGTTTTAATGATATTTCCGTTCGTATTATCTTGCAGTAGCGGTCAGCGGCTCTTCAGCCATCCACCTTGGCCGTTCTGCTTGCTCGCCGCTAGCTGCCGGCCTTGCCCAGCGTGTATAGGTCGTACAGGTCTCGCCACCGTCGTGACTTACGTGCGGCTGCTCGCCTTCTATCGGCGTTAATTTCAAGCGTATGGTTACTTTTTCTTCTCGTGCTAGACTTGCGTAGGCTTAGGTGTGCATTCTTGTTTTTGCCAAACCAGCAACAGTTCAAACAGAACAATTTTGACGGTGCTTATTTCGGAATGACGATTGGATTCGAGAAGAGTGCAAAGCACACTAAGAACTGATTCTCCGTTCGAAAGTGCTCAAGTGAGAACTGCTCCGCTCGCATCACACTGCGACAGTAGGGCTGCTACCGTCCCTTTAGTACTTTGATATGCCATTGCCAATGGGGGCCTTAGCAGCCATGAAGGCTTCTCATACGGCCTGTGTGGGAAGTGTCAGATGTGACTTTTTAATGATCGCTCGGTAGTTTGTAGAAAAGAGCATGTGCCACTGTTCTTGTCTTTTCAGTTATTGGCCCCTGCAACAGCTTTGAATCGTTGTGCGTTAGTATGACTGAACTTAAGTACCGTTAAATATGATGATTTGAGCTGTACACACGCTCTACGTCGTTTAAAATGTTGGCAATCGTTCTGGAGAAATCTATAGCCGAATTTCTGGAAATGTGAACGCTACCTTGAATGTTTACGCGCCTTACATGCTACTGAGAGAGCAAGGAACTACGACTGAAACCGGTTCTCATTGAGTTTTGTCGATATTCTGTTGTTGTGATACGCCTATACTCGTACGCCTATAATGCCTTATACTCGTAGATCACAGACGAGATGTTTTATGCGACAGGTTATGGTCCTACTTCCTTTGCGTTGCAGGATCAAGTCCCGCAGACGAGCCAGCTGGGCCACGGTGGGGGACGGGGGGACTGGAAGGCGGTGTGGCACTGTGTAAGGCAATGTTCTATGCTTGCGTATATGTGCGCACAGTAGGAGTACTAGAATGTGGAACTTTAACAGTGCAAATGAAGTTTTTTTTTTTTGGGGGGTGGGGGGGGGGGGGGGGGGGGGTGGGGAGGGGGTATGAAGGAGATTAAATTTTATGCGACGAAGGATGCAAGCTTCACACGGATCGATAACGTGATAACGCGCCTTCGTTACCTTGGCCGAGGAACTGTTAAACGCCCGGCATTAAGGCTACTTTAATAAACGTATCACACCACGACCGCCCGCCCCTAAGCAGAATATCAATCCTGAGATGCTATTTCTACTTGCGCGTTAGGCACAAATAAGGTGTTGTTTCATTGATATCTTCCTGGATTATTTTTTGGAACAAGTACTTTCATTTTCACCTGTGTGCCGTGCGATGTCAGTGAACGTTAAAGATCCCCAGGTGGTCGAAATTATTCCGGAGCCCTCCACCACGGCATCTCTTCCTTTCTTGAGTTGAGTTGAGTTGAGTTGAGTGGTTGTAAACTACGGTGAGATTAGACTAAGAGACTCTTCCTTTCTTCTCTTAGTCAGGCCCTTATCTCTTCCTTTGCTGCGCGGTTCAGGTGTCCGCCGAGGTATGTGAGACAGTTGATGTGCCATTTTGTTTTTGAATTAATGAATTTTATTCGGTACATATTGGATATGCACATAAATTTGGTATACAGGCGGGGGTCCCAAAGTCAAGCAACTCTCACGGGACCCCCGGGCGATTAACACTAAGCAGAATAACAAACAAGCTGCAACACAGACTAGTACGTTTAGCAGTAATAACAATAGGAATTTGTATTGAGAAACTTTATAATTCATGGGTATGGAATAATAAATTATCAGGGCGAAGAAAATACGCAGATATGCAGAACAAAAATAACAAACCGCTATAATAATGCACAAAATACAAAAACAGTGCTATAGAAAACGATCTACATATTCATTAAAAGACACATAAAGAAACATACAACTGAAGTTAAAATAAATTGTCAAGCCACAACAAACAAAGGCAAAATTTATAGCAAATAGTTAAGAACAAGAATTGCAGAGGCAGAAACTGTTCACTCCGTTTATTGCAGCAAAGTATAATTTTTCAATTTGATTTCATCAAAACCACATTTTTTCGCGCCGGAAAGCAAAATCTCGCAACTGACACAGAAATACACAGAAATACGCATTAATGTCCCTGAACCAAAGTTTCGTGGGTTTTACAACGTCCGTGAGCATTAAGTTGTAAGTTGTGCTAGTCACGAAAGGTTTCTACCCTCGATTTGCTAGTATTTAGCATTGTAGGAACTTGCTGCGGTTCGGTTTTTCAATAAATTGTGTGAACTGGGCTGGTGCGTCTCCGACACCATAATGAGTTGCGACGTGCGTCATTAGTGCAGGTTTAAGAAAAACAATGTTGACCATGTTCTCGAACATGCAACCTGTGCCGTCATTGTCTGGCTTCCGAAAGGAACCCAGCAGCATTGACAATGTTCTTGCCCTTACCAGTTGTGCCGAAAGCAGAAAAGCAGAGGGCTTTATGACGATTACTGTGTTCCTTAACATGAAGGATGTTTTTGATGACGTCACAAATGAAGCGATTCATTCCGTCTTGCAATAAATGGGTATTAGTTGAAGAACATACAAATGGCTGTATGACTAACTTCATGAGAGATCGATTTTCATGTCAACGATCAAAGGCGACACAGCCCTGCATCATGTATTTCGTGGAGTACCTCAGGGAGGGATTTTGAGTCCTGCCCTGTAGAATTCTTTTCGTTTGGACAAATGCTTACTTCCTGCTGCTGAAATCTTCCTCTGCGCAGATTGCATCTGTGTGTGGTGTTCCGGATGCAACAGGCGAATGGTGCATGCACGACTACTGAGGGCGATTTTTTTTTAAGCAATCGAGGTCTCATCATGTCCCCAGAGGAGTGTGCAGCAACTGCATCTTCAAGGCACGACCTCTCGCGCTATGTGCTGAAAGTTGCTGCCACCCCAGTGCTATATGTCAAAGGCCTGAAATTTCTAGGCGTGACTTTTGACAAGTCCCTCTCGTGGTCACCATACGTCCGAAAACTAAAGATCAACTCTGCCCATACTTTCGTATGCTATCGACTAACAGAAGAGGCTTCTCTACAGATTCATTCCGAAGGCTGTAAAAAGCGCTCTATGAAGGCTTTCTGCGCTAGAGGCTCCCAATTCTTTTTGGCATCTCGCAAACATAAAAATGTTCGATACCATGCAATCTAAAGGATTGAGTGTCTGCCTCGGCTCACACAGGAGCTGCATCGTACCCAGGTGCGATAAGGGGCGTGTGAACCTAGCCATGAACTTATATCCTGCTGCATGAGTGAAGTCTGCGATCTTCTGCCATCGCAGCACCAGCGCGCTGTCAGTTTATTCTCACCGTCCTGCATATTCGCTGCATGGCATATCAGGACAACTATACCTGGCATTAAGAGCAATGTTATCACCCTCGAGCAAGAACTTAAATTCTAAATTTTGTTTATATATTTCGCCTCGTGTAATGAAGCACCACATTAACCCCTGCCCCCCACCCCACCCAAATTTTCAGAGATTTTCTGAGAAATGAAAGTGCGTTCGTTATGCGAGTAAATACGGTAGTAATAAAAGCTAACTTAAGGAGCCCCCAGCACAGCAGAATGCGAAGTGTGAGGTTGTCAACTCGAACGCCACTGGTGATGCCGCTGGGGAGGGAATTATAGGTCCCTGTGAGTTGACAAAACGAAAGGAATAGTCGCAGAATAAGGCTTCCGTCAGAAGACAAAACACCATCACCAAGCACCGCTAACGACAGCAGAAGTCGCAGCAGAAAAAGCTCGTGGCGACCTCTGGGGCTCACCGGGAAAGCCCGAGCCAATCAGGCCACACAATTACGTCCGGCGCCGCGGCGTCCCCCGCTCCTTTGGGGGGAAAACGCTGCATAGCTGAGAGCGCTTGCACGCCCGTCAGCAATGGCAGAGTAGGCCGGCGGCTGTACTGCTTACCGGAGTTCTTCGTTCGCGATCTACGTTCACTCGCTCACTAGGAGCATCCACTCAGGGCCATAGCGCGCACTGCCAGAGTGCAGACCGGAGCAGTAGGAAAGTCAACAGCTAAGAATACGGAGGGCACTCCAGACTGCTCACACGCTGTCTCATAGTGAGTTTATATGTCGTCGGTTGGAATCCCTGTCGCGAGCTAGCCTCCAACTTGGCTAGCAGATGTGTATTATGTGCAACGAGAAATCGTATGACGCCATCCGGAACGATGTACAATTGTGGCATAAATGTAACCACAAGAATGGCGCCACATGGAGGTCTGCCCGATATGCCGTACGAGAAAATGGCGCGTCGGAGGCCACCGGGGTGGGAGGCGGTGGGGTGGGAGGGACATCGCTTGGCCTCAACACGGGGTCATCCACAGGGAAGGGCTCAGACGAGGAGACAAGATCTGAGCATGCTATATTCACCGAGTTTCTTACAAGCGGTTTTCAAAGAATTGAATTTTGAAAATGTTGGGATAAATGTTAATCGAGAATAGCTTAATAATCTGTTTTGCTGATGGCATTGCCCCGCTAAGTATCAGAGAAATAAATGAAAAACTGCAGGAGACACTTAAGCTCCGCCTTAAGGATATTACGCGAAGGCGTTAATGAGTTAACTCCCATATATGCGGAATTGGTCATTCTCAACTATACGTTCAAATGTCCCTGGGAGTCCTCATACCACTCCTTGCGCAATGACGCAGCGGTTAAGGGGGATGCCACTGCCCTGCGAGGGCAGGTGACGCCACCAGTGGGTCTTCTGCGATTCAGGTTACCATTCCCTGAGCAACCTCTCGCGATCAACCATGAATTTGACTGCTACCTTCCAGGGTAGTTAGTTCGCTCACATTCCAGTGGGTAGGTAGTGAGGACCCCGCAAGGTCACGTTGCCTAGCTTGCTCACCTAGGTTGCTTCTTCGGGGTTGGCTGTCTGAGCCACCCTACGCCACCCTATTTGTCGCTCACAACGCCAACGCCGACACCTGATTCTTTGAGCAACGGGTCCTTTAACGCTATCGCGTTAAAAGGCGATGTTTAAACGGAGACGACGGCAGACTTGATAGCATACATGAGCTTCTATGGGAGCTTCTGTCAGAAGAGCAGAGCTTAAGACCCCGGTAATACGTCACAAACGGTAAGCGTAGCAGGTGGGGATCCATTTCTACGGTACATGAAACCAGAGTTTCACGGGTGTATCTGCAAAAATCATTCGGCCTCTTACGAGGGCAGATTCGTCGAGTAAAACTCTTCGGAAGTTCCCCGTGTCTAGTCAATAGCAACCCGCACCAATATTGGCATGGGTCAATTATGTTAAAAAAAAAAGAAATTCGTTTTACAAGAGTGCACGCATCCAGTACATAGTACGCAGGGGTCAGGTCTGCAAACCGCGCATAAAGGTCCATGTGAACGCGATGATTAGTATGATCCGTGCTCTATGTGCAAAGAAAGTCTGTCTGTCAGAAGGCGCGCCATTGTCTTCGACATCTTCGCTATTGCTGTCTACATCGGGCGCAAGTCCGCCAGCCGGCTACAGTGGATCCACTTACTATAGCGTGACAGAGGATCGGTTTCCAGTATTCCACCACTCATTAGCACATTTGCGCATAAGTTCTTGATCTTTGAAATTAAGGTACCAACTAGTGCCACTAAGCACGCATGCAGTTAGTCTGCCACGCGACAGAAAGAGAAGCATATGAAAGGGCCGCGTTGTGCGTTTCATTTTACTTTATTGGGAAATATTGAAAAAAGAAGCCTTTGTTGTGCACACCGGCAGATAGTTCGCAAAGTGCAAAATTTTAACTCTTTCGCGTTTATTTCCCGCCGACTCTATATCAAAAGTTACGGTAAAAGTCGGATTGGTTTCTCACACTGCAGCTTAAGTTAATTTTGACGCCACTGGCTATTAAAGAGAAGGTAAAGTCGTGAGTTCGCCATTTAGTTTGTATCCGCAATGCGCTCCTGGCCAATCCCCCGCCGTGGGTATGTGACATCGTCATCATCACCAAGTTAGTGCTTCACATATGCACACGATGTTGCTACGGCAACTACCTTGAAATGTTCACCTGCGTTAAACACGCCAACTAGGGCTATGTATTCCGTAACGCTGAGGTGAAGCCAGCTTAATGCTTATGAAAACTGTCCGTTTATAGTGTGGGTGCTTGAACGATTCGGGCGACAGTACGCCCAGTGGAACGCGGCCATAATTTCCAGTCTTTGAAATTCTTTGGAGGAGCTGAAAATAAATCCAGCGGGTTGTTCAGCAAACCATGCGGGGGCGGTTCCCAAGCACTAATAAAACACTAACGGCGCGTATTTGGTCTGTTGCTCCCGTCTTTCCATTCACTCGTCTGTGTACGCGTTCTCTCCACTCACAATGGAAGGGGCGTTTTTTTCCAGCAAGCGGGGCGCCCTTAACGGAGCAGCAAACAGGCACCCCGCCACCTTGTTCATCCTAACGACGCTATTAGCAGCACTCTAACTGTGGCGGGTGATTTCTATGCAGTTAGTCTATCTAAAAGGGTAATGGTTGCATTTTGAGAAACTGATGACTGTGGCAACCTAGTTAGCCCCGAAAGGACTGATCCCTGTAGCCTCTAACTTACCCTTGTCCTGGCAAAGAATATTTAGTGCGCGTAGATACTCTGGCTGGTGATTCCATCGCAGTTGGTCCTTATAAGAGAGTAATGGTTGCTCTTTAAAGGAGCAACGGTTGTGGCGACGCAATTAGTCCCCAAAGAACTCACCCTGTAGCAAACTTTAGTCCCTCCTAGCTTGGAGTGTACATACATCCGTTGAAGAGAAGGGGAACTGGTAAATGACAGACGGTTAATGGATTTTTTCGCTGCAAAAGAGAAGGTGTGGACACCTTGGTAGACAGGTCTTCTAATGAAAGGATCCTTGTTAACTTCGACCACCTGGTGCCCATGAAAGTGCTCCATAAGTGTTGTACTACATATTCGTTCTTGAATTTCGTCTGCATCGAAATGACGCCGCCCATGCCACTATAGAAATAGCGAACAAGTGCTTCACAGCTGAAACCCACGACTCTATAGATTCGTGATAGCGGGTGGAGATCGATAACTAGAGCGTTCCCTGTGCATGACTAACATAAGTGAATTTTTTTGTACACTAAAAAAAAAGCAAACTCGTCGCCAAAGTTTTGCAGCTGCGTTGTGGTGATGAAAGTTGGTCTCGGGACCTCCGTCTCTAGCACCCTTTAGCACCCTTGGTACTCCAAGCTGGCGCTTAGGGAAAGTTACCTTAGGCTAGATTCGGCTCCGTCAGAAACTTGCTAATCGTAAGTCTGCTTTCGAAGTACTCAGTGCACATGGCAACTTATTATGGCCAGGAATTATGGCCAGGACACTTCCTTAGCTGATATCTGTCATTGGTTCCTCGTGTGTATTTCAGCCCTTGATCAGTCGCGTGACACACCAGAAAAGAAGAACGCGGGCTGAGGGGAACGGCTGAGCAACGGGCCCTGCAGCGGCGTCTCCAGCAGGATCGATCCTGTTAGAGGGCAAGTCGTCTCGTGGGGCCAGACCAAGCGTCCAGCCGCCGGGGTGACCCGTCCGCGTGTCGTGGGCGTCATTGACAAACGGGCACTCGGCAGCAGCCCACGCAACACGTCTGGCTCTCCCCCCCGCCGCCGGACGGCAGATACAAGGAGTCCACAGACAAGCTAACAGGTGACGCTGCTGTAGCAGATGGGAGGGAGGCTCTTTAAGCCAAAGTGGCTCGTGTCCTAAGGCCATTGGTCACGAGGGGCCAGGCTTCGGGGTGAACGCTTTCTGTCACACGGCTAGTAGGCGTGCGCAAGTGCATACACTCTGCGGTTATAGCTTCTGCTGCTGTCTTCCTCTTGTCTGGATAGGTTCAGATGGATGGATGAATGCTATGAGCGGCCGCTTTGTTACAGGTTGGTGGTGAGCGCCACCAAGCTCAGTAGCTTTATCTCTTTTTTAGTATTTCTTGAAATCTCAAAATGTACACTATTCAAATTTTGGCTTCATCTAACAAAGATTCCAATTATTTTATTCTATAGCCGCAGCGGTGGATAAGTAGTTATGGCCCTCGGCTGTTTACCCGAAAGAATGATTTTGCTACGCGTCGGAGGAATGAACCATTACCTTCAATATTTCCATAACAGTACCTTAGAACCTTCTACCATTGTCTCACAATTAAAATTGATGGCCAAGAATCCTGGACTTGGGCTCATGGGAGACGAGTTTGTGAGTGCGACCGACCTGCGAAATTAGTTTGGGGCTCCGTCTTCACAGAGACCTTACTAGACCAACAGCAGTGGAAGCAGCGTCGTCCTTTCCGTTCAAGTGTGCGGGTCTCTCTGCCTGCGACTGGGGTGCATTGATAACAGTGCTCACCCTCTCCATAGTGGCAAGGCAAAGGATTTCAGGCAAACTGCAACTTCCACGAGACACTACTGAAGAGATAAAATGCGATAACTTAGCTCTAGGCACCCAACCTGATAGCGATTAGCCTTTGAGAAGAGGAGTGAGTTGCATTCTGCTGCTAGTGATTGCTACTTTAAATGCGAATGTTTCCTCGGTGCCGTTCCTGCAGTTGTGAGAATTTAAATACTAGACATTTTTCCGCTTTGTACACATTCCAAATAAATGCCATGCTTCAGATAAAAATGAGAAGGATGTTTATGACAAACTATGTGAACAGAAAATGTCGCAGTTTAGAGCATGGAAAAACACAAGCCAGATAAAATTTCCTTACTGTAACTAGTCTACGGTAATTTGTTTGTGAAAGGAAGAATACTGTGGTCCCCAGCAGCAGAATGCCTCGCCGCGGTGAAGCAGTGCCTATGACGGTCTACAAAAGACCACAAGGTTGTGGGTTCAGTTTCCGGCATAGGCGTTCAGTGCACGCGAAATGCGAAAACATCCATGCGCTGCGATTTTTGCGAAGGTTGGTGAACCCCGCATCGTAGCCGCTCCTCGTAGCGCACAACATTTGTTTGGCACGCGCAAGTCCAGTCATAATTCATCATGAAATATAGTGACCAAAATAAGCTAATATCGGTGCCGAAAATAACCGCCACTCTTTCGAAAAAGATGAAGTGCAAAATATAGATAGAGTATGGTATTATACGGTTTCCTGAAAAACCAGATATATTTCCAGTCATCGGATCGAAACATACGATTAAATTTTTAACGACACAGTCTCACGACACGTGACACACCAAATGAAAACTGCGATTCTAATCTTATAATTACAGCATTGGTTCCCACGGAAAATTGCGTTTCTGTGCCTTTTCCCATTCTCGCCATGGCCTCTTTCCCGCTGTTCATATGTGAAAAGAAAACAAAAAAGTAGTCCAAAGAAATCGCCCATTGCGTTTTCTTTTTTCATCCGTGTTTTGGATGTGAGACGCACACTGAACAGTGTGAGCCGAATGCAGGCCATCTGAATACGATTGCAAAGAGGACCGAGTTGAGTCGTTTCTCGTGAAATATCGCTTAAGGTCACCATAACGGATTAATTTCATTGACGCTTCAAGTGGACTTTCAAAGGAGAACTCGTTTCGGTCATAACGAAATGTACGCCAAACGCGAGGTTTCCAAAGAACCGACACCGGACACCCACCTCTGCTTAAGCCCAGGCTCTCAACGCCTGCTGCATAAGCTACGGCGACCCTCCGTCTCTCTCAAAAAGAACAAGGAAAGGAATGTAAGGAATGACACGACATTGTTTCAAATCACAGGAAGCGGCGCTTCAACGTGGTTCTCTCGCAACATACAACAGCGCGCCAAACACCATTCGCTGTGCTCGAAGCAGATTAGAAAAGCGTTTGTCTCGCTCGCCGCAACTGAGCGTGCAGACCCCCCCCCCCCCCCCCCCCCCCCTGGTGATAAGCCTCCGTGTCCATACCAGCGTAGTGGCACTTGTCGCCTCTGCGCCGGCATATTGAAACAAACGCTTCTGCCGGCGCAAGATTTCCTCGTCACAGCCACACGTTTCTCCACTCCACTCCCTTCGCACTTTCCAAACTCTCCTCCTCACCTTCCCTGGCTTCCTTCCTTGGATGGATGCTCTCTTTCTTCTCTCTCCCTCGCTCTCTCGCCATAGGTTGGAAGAGAGGGACAAGAGAGAGAGAGAGAGAAAGTGGCAGTTCGTGACTCCGCGCTCATCCGGCGGATGTGGACGCCAACACGGAAGCGGCTCGCAGCCGTCCTTCCCGACTGGCCGAAGCCGAAGCCGTAGCCCGGACAAATTCACGAGCGGCACAAAAAATAAAGCAGGCTGGGGCCCGGTCGTGGTCCGAGACGATATATAGCTAGAGGCGAAAAACACTGGTCGTGCGTCCATGGCTTTATATTTCTCGCTTTCTTTTTGTTGGTCGTTTTTCTCCCGCCCTTGAGTGACCTACGAACTCTGCAAATGCGGAGGCGCTGCGTCGAAATTGATTTTAAACTAAGGCGGCATTATTCAAAGTGGACGATTCACTTCAGCGCGACGGTAGTTTGCCGTAGTTTGGATGTAGCAGCAAAGGTTGAGAAGGTTTCCTACTTCTTTTTCTAAGCGCAGTTCGGGTTCCTTAACGCGAGTTTTGTTCCTGCGGCCCGTCCGCCTTCAGCTGAGGTTAGGAGGCACGTGGCGTCATGGTTCTTTGGGTCATCGCAATATGAATTGTTAAGCCACTCAAAAGATAGCGTTAAGCGAGCATGATTTGCAACACAGGAGCGGATTTTAGGGTATACGTAGGGCAACAATGGCCCCGCTCCCTGAGGAGGAAATTTCCATTAAATAGTCGTGCTAAACCCCAAGTTTGCGGGTAATGATATTTTAAAAAGTTCATGGTGCATAAGGAACCACTGCCTTGTCATCATAAATAATTCTCATTGGCCGGAAAGACCAAGATATGCTTTTCGATGACCCCATTGCACATCGTAAAAGTTCGATTAGTTCCAACGATGATGCGACTAACCCTCTTGAAACAGTCCCATCATACTAGGTGCATGAAACAGCCACATTATATATATGAACAGAATAGCATTCGCCCCTCTAGACTGGCCAGATACAAATACAAGCATAATACCAGTAAATCAACACTATCTGAAATTGCTGTGAGTGGTTGGGGGCCAGCTGGTAGGAGCGTTTTACCAAGTCACTATCTTTAGGTGCTGAGTTCCTCTCTTTAATCATATGCATAGATCAGCTATGAAACATCCTAGCATACGACAGGAGGAAGCACGAAGCGTCATCAGCATTTGCAAATTATTTCTTTTTGCCAGTAAAAGTGGGACGTGGTCAAAGCGCTTGTAGCACCGTGCACACATACCCAAGGAAGTTGAACACGGTAAAGAAGAAATAAGCTGGGTGAGATTTTGTTATTTTAGTACTCCTTGGAAAACAAGCAAATAAGAAGAGCACTTCCGCGTTTTCAAGGGCACGGTGTCACGGCAATTGCAGAAGTCCTGAGTATAAACACCACGCCATCAGTGAAACAAGCGCGAAAAGGCACCCCCGGGTCACTAGGGTCACACAGCACCGTTGGAGATGACTGGTAAACAGTGCAGTCATGGACGGGCGCTCTCCGGCGCAGAGAATAGTCGAGCAGTAAGTGACATAAATAAGTATGGCAGCATCATGCACCAGCACTCTAGAAGAAACTGCACAAGCGCACACACGACAGTTTAGCCTTCGGCTTCGCTAGCGGACCTTCCGTCGGACACAAGGCCGGCCTCACGGGCCATCGAGTGGAATGACGTGTGGCCGTCGGCGAGTAACTCGGCCGGCTGACCCACTTCCACTATGCAGCCCTGTTCCATGACCACCACCCTGTCAGACTGGAGGACGGTGTGCAGACGGTGCGCGATGGTGACGACGGTACAGTCGACCATGTGCTCACGGAGCGTCTGTTGCACGAGGGCGTCAGTCTCCATGTCCACCGAAGCCGTGGCCTCGTCCAGAACTAGAATCTTGGTTTTTCTCAGAATGGCACGAGCTAGACATACAAGCTGCCTCTGCCCTACACTTAGGTTCAGGCCGCCTTCAGTTACCTCAAAGTCCAGGCCTTCTTCTTCGAACGCATCCTTGAGGTGCGCCCTTTCCAGGGCGGCCCACAGTTCTTCACTGTTGTGGAGTCCAGTAGGATCCAGGTTGTAGCGGAGCGTTCCGAGGAAGAGAACTGGATCTTGCGGAATGATGGTGATTCGAGAGCGCAGATCATGGAGCCCGAGCGTCGAGATGTCGATACCGTCGACCACAATTTGTCCCCCGCAGGCTTCGACAATACGGAAGAGGCTGAGCGTCATGGTTGACTTGCCGGCGCCTGTTCGGCCAACGACGCCAATCTTCTCGCCTGGCTTTATGTCCAGGTTGATATTGTTCAAGGCAAGATCCAAGCCTTCCCTATAGCGTGTGGAATAAGACCTGAAGCAGAGGGCTCCTTCTCGAGGCCACGCCGGGTCAGGACTCCAGCTGAGACACCACGGCGCTTCCGGAGTAAGCCTCCGATACTCATCCAGGCGCTCAGCCGAAACTAGGTTTGCTTCAAGCTCAGTAGAAAAGTAGATGAGATAGTTGAATGGCGCGATGGTGTTGAGAGAATAAGACACCATTAGGCCAGCCATGCCGGCATCAATATTGTCCCTGTTTGTGACTATGAGTAGAAGCATGGTGAGAAGGAGAATGTCACCGATGATTTCCAGACGGATCTGCATCCAGTAGTTGCAGTGAAGGCTATTAACAGTACAGTTCTGTGTCACATCTACCTTGTAGTCATTCTCTTGAACGAAGATGCTCTGGACGCCGTAACTTCGCACACTGGACAGGCCAGTTACGGTTTCGGAGAGGTGGTTGTTCACTGGGGATCGAGTCACAGATTCCAGTCTCTTCACTTGACGCAGAGACTTGACGTAAACTTGCCGGAGGAGGACGAATGACACGAAAACAGGTACGGCTATAAGAATAAAGATGGGAAGATTCATGGAGATGAGCACTATCATGCCGACGATTTGGATGAGAAATTCCAAGAAAAAGTTTCCCACCATGGGAAGCTGAACGTCGAGCTGATCGACGTCTTTGCCGAACCGGTTCAAAATGCGGCCCGATGGAGTTGCTTCAAAGAACGAAAGAGGGGCTCTCATAACACCAGAAAGCATCAGACCGTGTAGCCTCGTCGACGCCGAAAGAGCCACCCTCCAGAGCAGGGCCACTCCGATGAATCCCGTCAAGCTTTGGCAGACACACAAAATGGCGTAGATCTCTATCCTGTAATCTCGCAATGGGATGTTTTGTGTGCCATCAGGAAGTAAGGGGTCGGTGCTCCATTCACTCAGCCATATGCCATTGTAGATGTCGATGGCCCTGAAGGCGGCGTAGAAAAGCAGCGTGAATAGTAACAAAGGACCGGCATGTCGAATGTAGTTCAGGTACACTCTCATCTTGATGGAGCCTTCCTCGACCACTTCCTTCTGAACAATATTCAGTTCCTGTTTTTCAGGCTGCGCTTCCGACGTGGCGTCCGTTTCAGCTCCAGAGTCCTCTCCAGGCTCCGACTGCTTTCGTTTCTTTTTCCTCACAAACTCCTTCAACAGCTCCGAAAGAACGCTGCCTTCTTCCTTAAGTTCCTGGTACGTTCCGCTCTCAACAATAGAACCTGCTCTCATGACAACAATGCGATCGACATCGGGCAAGACGGAAAGATTGTGCGTCACTAGGACTCTCGTCACACCTCTCAAAAGGCCACGGGGACCAATCAGATCCCTGAATATAGCCGCGCCGACATGAGCATCAACGGCACTCAAAGGATCATCGAAGAGATACAAATCTTTGCGCTGATAAGCGGCCCGTGCTAGACTCACTCTCTGTTTCTGGCCGCCGCTAAGGTTGATGCCCTTCTCGCCAATCTCCGTCAAGTCGCCACCGGGCAATATTTCGAGGTCTTTCTCGAGGCAGCAAGCCCTCAGCACTTTGTCGTAAAGTTTAGCCTCGTAGCTTTTCGTGAAAAGGATATTGTCTCTAACGGTCTTGTTCTGAATCCAGGGACACTGGGGAACGTAAGCGACGTCTTCAATGCAGTCCACTGATCCTGAGCGTATTCTCAGGTCTCCGAGAAGAGAAGACAGCAGTGATGATTTCCCGCTGCCAACGGGACCCACAATGGCGAGTAATTCGCCGTTCTTCACTGACAAGTCGACGTCATGTAGGATGCATTCTTTGTCCCACGACCAAGACATAGTGGCACCCTTGATGGTTATTACTTCACCATCACGGGGTCTTCGTGATACAGCGCACTTGTCAATTTCCGACGACATTAGAAACTTTCTTATCCTTGCAAAGGCGACGTTGGTCTGTATTGCGTTCGAGATGAAGTCCGGAATCAAGAACATGGAATAGCGCATCTGGTTGAAAAGCGTCAGTGAAACGAACGCTACGGTTGGGTTCAGAATGTTCTCATCACTGATGAGCACGTATGTTACAAAACTTGACAAGGCCACAAGCACGGAAGAGCAGGTCATGCAGAAGCAGCTGAAGGCTGTAAGGTACGAGTATTTCTTCAGCAGCGCGACTTCTTGCGAACGTAGTGTATCTATTTTCGTTATGAACGGGTTTTCCCAAGCGAACAACTTTAAGATCTTGATGCTGTTCAAAATTTCAGACATGCTCTTGATTCTCTTGTCCTTGAGCTTCATCTGTGCGGCCTGGTACTTGTGACCGAGGCTCATGACAACCAGAACAAGAGGCATGATAACGATCATGACAGCGATGCCAGCTAAACAGGCCACACCGAGGTACTGCCAAAGAAGTGCTATTGTGATGATTATGAGCAATGGTGCAGAAGCCACAAAACCAAACGACGCTGCTAATCTGAAGACGCGATCGGCATCTACGGATACTAAATTCACCATCTCCCCGACAGTGTAATTATTTTGAGACTCACTTGAAATCTTCAACGCCTTCCTGTAAACAGCTCCAATCACTGCTGCTTTCATACCAAGGCCAGTAAGAGACAGAGTACAGTCAATGTGCCTTACGAAAATAGCCGTAATGAAGTTGGCAGCTACGATACCAACTGCGTACATGACACCTTTCCACGTCGGCTCGTCGCTAGCCATGTAACCCGTGATGAGATGCAGCAGCAAAGCGGGCGCTGTCCTCACAACTGTCCGAAGCATGGCCAGGATGCAACCAACGAGCACTGGCTTCCAGAAGGCCCTTCGCATCGTCCTGAAGAGCGATGGCTCTGGGCGCGTGCAATCACAGGAGCCATCTTGAGGCATGTAACCCGCCGAATCCAACTCTTGATTCCAATAGGCACTCCACTCGTCGTACTTAACCCGGGTCACTAGCTCTGGCCTTGGTTTAAAAAGGTCAATGAGCTCGAGGCTGCGCCGGTAACCTTTCAAGATGAGGGGCGTCATCCATATGAACATCAGCGTCGATAGCGGGCCGGAGGTGAGGTATGGTCTTTTGGTGTCGGGACGAATGTCGGTGAGACACGACAGGACAAGCTGCACTACAACCAACGGGTAGGCGAGCATGCTGACGCTGAACTCGATGGGGTACACATCTGGCATAACGACGTCGTTCCGGAAGGCTTCTTCGAGGTAGTGGAAGTACTCAGGAAGCTGCAAGAACGCCGCCAAAAACCAGAACAGCATCAATAAGCTCGAAGATCCTACCCCCTGGCGACGATTGTGTTCTTGCATAATCAACGTGACCACGTACGTGACGCAACGAACCAAGTCGGCCGTGGCCGAAGCCCAAGATGAGTACGGCACGTCCATAGTCAGCTTGCAGATGAAGGTGAAAGCGTACACCAGAGCCAGTAGGAGGCTCAGCACGAACCGCAAGAGGCTTAGAGGAGTCAGACACAGCGCCCTGGGCCGAAACAGGGGACACTGCTTGGTACTGTCGCACAGGATCCATGGTAAGAAGCCGAATAGAAGGAGCACAGTAGCGGGTAAGTAGGCGAGCACAGTCGACTCGAAGCAGGCCGTGAAGCGCGGGTAGGCCGAGTACCAGGTCAGGTCCCAGTCCCAGACGGGGGTCAGGCAGAAAGACGACGTCATGCTGCCCGCCCGCTGGTCGACGGAAATGGAAGAATCACCGACGGAGCAGTCTAGAACGTGGGGCGCTCACAGCACTCACTTTGTACAGCCAGGAGGCTATCGAACGGCTACACAGAGAATCGGCGAGGAGCAGCGACCACCCCCCAGAGGAGATAAGGGAAGCGTGATGTCGGTCTTATCTTTTCCTTCCCCGGGAGCATAATCGAGAGTGCTCTGTCTGGCCTTATCTGTGCAACCCCCTCCCCCCCCCCCCCCAACTGTCGTCGTCATACGAGGCTGCGGATAGCTGGCCAAACGACTGCCCGGAGATTTCAGATGTTTCTTAATCAATATATCTGACAAAGGCAGCGCTGCGATAGACCAGGAAACAAGAATTCCTGTTCCAATAGTATTTTCTTTCACGTTCACTACTCCAGGTGGTTTAAAATGAGTGTTTACCTTAAGCTTCAGAACTGCGCTAACTCAGGACTGCAGCGCCCCTTACAAATCTCATAATCAATTCATGACCTGATTTCCAGCAGGAACAACAATACTCCGATCTGGCCGCCATAACAAAACAAAATAGAACAGTTGAAAGGTCATCACATCACAGCGAGTTCAAACGCACTTTTATAAGGCCATCCAGCCAGAGGCACCCCATTGTTTTTGTGCCGGAGCTGTTTTTCTGATGAAAAGAAAACAAAGGCGGCGATATATCCGCTTGCGACAACGCAAGCTTGGTCGCCAGCAAAGCGAAAGCTGCAATTGATAAGCTTCATATGGAGCTCGTACAGCCTTTGCAGACCCGGACCACAAGCTGTGTCCATCCCGGCGTTGTTGCACCGACTCTACCTTCTTGTGTGCCGCCGGCGGAGCGCCTCTTATCAGTGGAAAGATTCTCGCTTTGTTTCTCCCTGCTGACACTAGTGCTTGCATTTGTCTGCGCTCTCCAGTCCTTAACGTTAAGTACTTTTTTTTCTGCGTAGACCGTCTTGGTTGGCGGACTTTGTGCGACCTCTCTTCTTCAGCGGGGCTTACGTGCTCAAATAAGCACACAAGCGCGGATAGCAACAGGAATACCCTGACTAAAACCTTGGCCTAAGCGCCCTGCTATGCAGGGGGCACTGACAGCCAGCCACCTTTTAGAATTTATTTAATTTTTCTCATAACGCTTCCTTGAATTCCAAAATGTCCCAAAAGTACCATCCTGCGCTCAAGACCTTCAACATCATTGAATGACGGGTGTTGCTGCAGCAAACAGTGGACAAAGTAAAGCAAAAAAACGCGTTGATAGAAAGAAAGCGATTAATATAAAGAATGCATGTCACAATCCAGAATCGCAATAGTCAAAAGAGAAGCCCTTTTCATCCTATGACCCTGGCACCTCATTCTATTTCGGAAATCCCCATCTGGTGTAGCTTTTTTTTTCACGTGTCGTCAATAAATAGAGAAACTAATAAAGCACGACTGGCTTCCGAGTTTGAAGTCAGAAATCATGTGTTGGCTTTAGAAGGTGTTGATGTACTTACAGGATGTTGCGGGTCTTCCCAGTCTGGTGAAGTCATTTCTGGTCTGTTTTATGCGACACACATCGATGTCGGCTCCCCCTCACTCCCCCAGATGAGGCTTCTACTGTTATCACATCAACACTTAGCATTGACCGAATTTTGTCGAAACAGTTCATTCTTCTACTACTACTACTACTATACTCTAAACCCCTCCCCCCCGCACCCCCACCACCACCACCACCACCTCTGCTACAATTGAACAAGCACATTTACGACTACCAGTGCTAGTACTAGTGCTGCTATGCTTCTACTATTTCTACTGTCATTACGACGATGGCGCCATTAGCCGTGGATAACCTTCTTAACGTATCTGGCACCTAACAACAAGAAACAGTGTAATTAAGAACCCACGCTAAGAGCATGGTTCCCCGCATTAAGCACTGTTTACAAGATTGCAGCGTCGAGTAACTGTTATGGAAATATTGAAGGATATCCTCAATTCTTCTTTCCGATGCCTATCAAGATCTTCCTTTTAAAGTTTTTCCATCAGTCGTATAGAGTAGTTAATAATGCAACAGAAAACCAATGAGTAGCGTTTTTGATCGTAGCAAAAACGTTAATAGCGAAAACATGCCGACCTGCATAGGAGCGATCTGCGGATATAATGGTTGTTATACTGAAATCTTGCAGTGAAAAAACTGCGTTCATAAAATAGTTCCCGTTGTAAAATGCTTTCGTCCATAATTTCTGGGCATGAGACCTTTCCTTTGCTGTCCATGCCCTCAGTAACTATTGTACAATATTCAATGAAGAGCATCTAAATAAATTCATTATTATCATCAGCCTGACTACGCCCATTGCAGGACAAAGGTCGCACCCATATTTCTCCAGTTAATCCTGTCTCATGCGGCTACCTTATCCCCGCAAACTTCTTTATCTTACCCACCCGCCTAACTTTCTACCCACTTTCTGTCTCTTAACGTTACACCTATCAATTTTCTTTCCATAGCTCACTGCATTTTTCATAAGCTGAACCCTTTTCGTTAGCCTCCACGTTTCTGCTCCGTAGGTGAGTACAGGTAAGATACAGCTGTTGTACACTTTACTCTTGAGGGATGCTGATAAACTGCCATTTATGCTCTTAGTTACCTGCCAAATGTGATCCACCCCATTCTTATTCTTCCGGTTATTTCGCTCTCGTAATTCGGATTAGCGGTCATTACCTGCCATAAGACATATTCCCCTACCTCTTCCAGCACCTCGCTAACCAATTGTAAACTGCGGTCCCCTGCCGAGACTGCTGAACATTACTTGGTTTTCTGCATATTAATTTTTAGATCCACCGTTATGCTCTGCCTGTCTAACTCATTGATCTTGATTTGCAACTCATCTCCTGAGTTACTCAGCAATGCAATGTTATCAGCGAATCGCAGGTTATTTAGGTATTCTCCATTCACTCTTATTCGCAACTGTTCTAAATTCAGGCCTCGGAATACGTCTTGTAATTGGGCGGAGGAAGCATTGATCGACGAAATCGTGTCTCCCTGCCTGACACCCTTATTTATTGGAATTCTATTGCTGAGTTTATAGAGGACTAGGGTAGCTACGCAGCCGCGACCAATATCTTCCGTATTTTCACATAAGGCTCTTCTACAGTCTGATTCCACAATTCCTGCATGACTGCTGATGTTTAGACTGAGGTAAATGCTTTCTCGCAATATATATGAAGGCTATATATTTAAGGGGCTGGTTATGTTTTTCGCATTTCTCTATCACCTGATTGACAGCATGAATTTGGTCCATTGTCGAGTAGCCTTTACATAAACCTGCCTCGTCATTTGGTTTATTGAAGTATAAGGTCTAAAGTCTCTCATTGTCTACATTTCTCAACATTTTCTTTTCAACATTCTTACTATTATACGTACGGTTTATTATTATACGTACGGTTCTACATTTATTTTGGCCTTTGTTTTAATTACCTACATATGAAAGCGCAATAATACAGTAAATAGCTTTGAGCATAGGGCTCCCTTGGCACCTTCCACTATAATAGACGACCTTTATCTTTTCTTTTCTTTCTGCTGTGAAATTTCTTTAATTTCCACCTGCCTCACTATCTATATTAAATTCATTTATGTTCGTTCCGCCATAGGCGATGGGGAAAGGGCTTTTTTTCTGAAAGGGAGGGGGGGGGGGGGCTGCCAATTGTCTAAAGAATGCAATGCCCAATATGCGCTATCTAAGCTGCACCTGACTTCGTAGGCAGCTCTCGAATCAGGTGACTGCCGATGGTGCAAGAGACCGACTGGCGTCCTCGACTGAGTTCATTTCCGGCTTCGGGCGTCTGGGTATACGTATACCCGAGCGCCGGGGGCACGCGCACGTGACACCCCCACGGGCGCCGCCTATGGGTTGTTTACGTGCATCCGCACCCGAGTTCGTGCCAGTGTATCGCGGGTGCAGGGTTTGTTCACGATAAGGGACGGCGACAACGCAGTTGGGCTGGCGCACCCACCCAGTGTGGGTCGAACGCGTGAAGGCCCGAGCTTGCGCGTCCGAGTGGCAGATATCGGGCGAGGTGAAACGTGCGGCAGCTTACACAACATCCCGTGTGCCGATAGCCGCGGCGATAACTCATCTTCGCATGGACAAAAAGTGAGAGAGAGACTGTATTGAGCTGGCTGAACCATTTTCTGCTCTGAAAATTTCCAGCAACGACGGCATAATTTGCAGGAACTTTTCCTATTTCTGTCTTCTAATAGTAGTAGAATTCCTTTATTCGGTCGCTCAATATAAGGTACCAAGAGGGGAGCGGGCCTGGCACACAAGGGTCATATTTGAAACGTGGTGATGATTATGGATTTTCTTATGGCGCAAGGGCGTCTATGGCCAAAGAGCGCCATGGCACAAGGTATTTTCGACTTCACAAGGTGCGGTCAAGGTCACATTTCTCGAGCATTTCACCCAACATAAGCCGAGCACAAGACGAGCGGAAGCTTGTACCTACTGTATCACCGGTGGGTGCCAGGCGGCACTGGGGATCGAACCCGGCACCTCCCGCATGCGAGGCGGATTCTCAGACCATTTCGCCACCGCTGCGGTCATATTTGAAACGTACAGTGGAGAGTAAAAAAAAAAAGGCACAAGTGGCCCGGGACTGGAGCGAAGTGATTTAAACTCGCTGCGCTGCGGTTCACTAAAACGCCGATGTCGAGAGCGAAAGGTCTGCCCTGTCTTTCAGTCTTGTGGGAGTATACAGGAAATTCATGGCGCGCAAAGAACTCTTTTATCGTCACCTGTCGTCGTTCACTTGTGTTAATCTTTTTCACTCGCAATTGTACTCCGCTTCTGTCCAGGAATCTTTAGAATTAGAATCCATGCTTGCACGGAGGTATAGCAGTGCAGCTGACCGATGCCTTACACCACTCTGCCATCTCTGCAAGGTGTGGGCGGTACTTCTAGCCGTTATTTCTACGCAGCTTTCCTGGACATTAGAAACAAGCGCCATTTCTCGGCCGCTAGTAGCGAGCGTCGCCTAACTAAGTGGGGATATTTAATACTTGTAGATTCGAAAAAAGCTATGGAGTCCCGAGAGATTCTGCGCTTACGTGGTGATAATCATGGCCGACTCTCTTGCCTCGCTGCAAAATCTGACCTATAAAATGCTGCTTCCGTTCACACCAACTATTTCCGAAAGCCATAGAAAACGGCATGTGAAGAATATTGTAAATTGCCGCAGTGATATTGAGCGTTCAGCACTGCGCGTCACGGAGTGGTAGCCACGCAAACTAGGAGCGTCCGTCTAGATTTTGAAGTGCAAGCTTCAATATACGCTAGGTAAAGCCGCTCTTCGCTTGTCTCTAAACCTGACCTGCCTGGAGTCATAATAATAATAATAATTGGTTTGGGGCAAAGGAAATGGCGAAGTATCTGTCTCATATATCGTTGGACACCTGAACCGCGCCGTAAGGGAAGGGATAAAGTAGAGAGTGAAAGAAAAAAGGAAGAAAGAAGTGCCGTAATGGAGGGCTCCGGAATAATTTCGACCACCTGGGGATCTTTAATGTGCACTCACATCGCACAGCACACAAGCGCCTTAGCGTTTTGCCTCCATAAACCAGAGGTCATGCTTTCGCGTGGTTGAGGTGTCCGCCGAGATGTCGAGATCTGAGACCTACTGAGGCCTTTACCTTTCGTCAAAAACGTTTCCTTAATAGGATAGCGATGAAGAGGCCCCAGCACCTCACACCATATGTTACATGACGGCAATCCGATGAATGAGATGAGATGACAGACGGTTACAGGATGATTTGTTGTTGTTATTGCCTTCGTGGCATGGCCTTCGTGACATAGGATGATTTAATGGCGGACGTCCTGGCGCGAGCACTCCTGCCCGCACCACTGCACAATTCGTCGTCTTCTAGTCCGTCACAATATACTGCGAGCAATACCATACGGTTAACTGGAATGCCTTGTAGTGGATAAGAATGAGTAATCATCACTATTATTAAGGTGGCACGAGGGCCTGGACACGAATATGCGCTTCCCTGTCTTGCACATCGCAACAGTAAATATCGTAAGTGCTGTCAAACTTCTGCTGGTAACATTCTTTTCTCAAGTACCCAGCCGCTGCGTTCAAGTGTGGAGCGTTCCTTGGGAATAGTTAAAGATTGTTTCAACTTCAATTTGATTTTAAGCCGTCGTACAGATCTCCAACGCTCCCGCGAAGGCGGCTTGAATAGCGGCAAGCCGCTGGCGCGACCAGGCGATAGCGAAGTTAAAAAAAGCTTCAAACGTTGAGCCAGACTGCGAACTACGCTCTCTCCGGCGGCTCGTATCTCAACACTCCGAGCAGCAACGGCCACAGCCCTTCCGCTTTTCAGCCCACCCGGCTTCTCCTTCTCTCCTCTTTTCTCTCTCTATCTTTCTCTTCTGCTCTCAGCTGCCCGTAGACGGCATTCTCTCTCAAATACTTCAGTCGCCGGCGTGGGATGGCATCGTTTGCCATGGAATGGAATGTGAACCCGAAACTATGCATATGCTTGCACGGTTAAGCTACAGGGTCCACGGTCGCACTGTAAACAGGACGGCTGGTTTCGACATAACATTTCCAGTGCAGGCAGGAATCGTGCGACTGTGCGGGGACAGCGTAACTAGGCGAGAAATAGAAGCCAACGGTGAATGGACGGAAAGTGAAGTGCTGTATACGTGGATAGCAATGATTTTCGCTTACTCGCTTAAATGAAAGCAGTGCTAACTCCCGGCGTATCTACATCTGACGTGCACAAAGCCTGTTAAGATCTCATAGCCGTTGTGCTGCGTGCAGTGTTTTCGCTGAGCTCTTTGTGCACCTATTTGTGCATGAGCCGCAGGAGAAGTGCCGCGTCCGTGAGACTCCTGGCGTTGCCCAGAGCTTCTGAAGGTGCGTACATTTGCGTTTCATCGCTCATCTGTTTCGCTCTGTATTTTGTGAGCTAGTGATTTCTCACTGCTATTATTGACGCTTGTATTATCGGCGATCAATACGTTCTAAGCCTGTTAGTATTATGCAAGTGACTGACGGCGTTCAAGTTATCTGTGCATCTTTCTCACTATTAAGGACGTGATGTTTATTAATTAGTCTGTAGTGGAGGCGCGTGATTCTTGTATCTGACTACTCGCGTTTTGCCTTGTAATGGGGCCCGATAAATGCCAAGTGAACGTTTACCTGTTCTCTCCAGTTCCCTAATTCTTACGGAAATGGAAATAAACTACAGACCTGCATTCAAAAATCATTTCACGAAATACGTACAGGTTATGTGTATCTCATGCGCCGTTCTGCCTTGCGTGAAATCAGTCGAGACCTTTAGTCGATCGGCTTTAAGAATCAAATAAATTAAAATCGGCCCATCATTTTTTTTTCATAACGCGAGGACGTTCTGGAAGGGCCCAATGAAACCCGTTCCGCAATAGCTTTAGGAAGTCGTGGCACATGTCCGGCATTGATGCCAACAAAACAATGACAGAGTACATATGTAGCTAATAACAGGATATAATGTTGATGAAATTTGAAGAAAGTACTCATTCAGTGATGAGATCTTCACTTTCATGATTCCTTAATTCTGGGTGACCTTTTCCTCCAAGTATGTATGCGGTCTTGAATTTGAAGTGAACGTTTTCTCTTTATAAAGCAGCAGTGGCAGGTTATCTGGAATTAGTGTCACATAAAAAATCGCTCACGAAACGTGTGTACAGCGCGCGTTTAAAGGAGTTATTAAAAAGTTTGGTTCAAATCACTAAAGTTCACTTTAAGAATTTCTTCTATGAGCTTCCGACAGTCTTTCAGCACTCGAGGTAAATTATTTGTTTGTATATTTAAGCCGCAATTAGTTCGACTGTTCAAAGCCAATTCAATAGTAATGTCAGTACGCAGTTATAGAGTTTGTAACAGTAGGCAAGTGTCAGCGTACACTAAGAATACAGATCTAATGCGAGCCCTTTTCTCGTGCAATCAACTCTCTACGAAGCCAAATTTCCCGTTTCTTTTCCAGAGCCCGCATACAAGACCCACAAAGCTACCGGAAGCTCCGCCCCACTGCAGAAAAAAGCACCCTTTTAAAAGTCATCGATTGTCACGATGATCATCGATGGCGATTGATTGCGAAAAATGAAACTTCGGACCAAGCTTCACTAATGCCTGTGCCTCTTTCTGGCTCTTCGCTAGATTTCATAATCTTGGGTCATATTTCTCTCACGCAGCTGCATTTTTGCGCAACTACCTGATCTTTTCACTTGGTAGTGTTCTGACCCGCCTTGCAAGACAGTATAATTAATATCCTTTTCTAGGGTTTTTTTTTCTCCTAGAGCATGCCATTATGGTGCATCTATAACGCGAAGCTGCATTTTCGTAACTTGCGTGTGTTTTTTTTTGCCTTTTTGCACTTGCCGTGTCGTGTTTCTTTTCTACGTTGCTCGGTGAAAATCTGGACCCCTTGCAAACGTGTCCCACCTCGTGCGTTCTCTCACTCAGCCTCTGAGCCATGTCGTTGCCGCTTTTATACGCGCTCAAGTCGTGCGCTGTGGCGCCCGCGTCGAAGGCTCTGACAGCCCTTCTTCTATTGCTGCCAGTGGCGATACCGCTGATGGCACAAGGAGTGCTTGTATTGCTTCTGCTGGTGCTAGTGCCCCCAAGAGCGCGTATGGTGACATTAGTCCTCGTGTTAGGGGTACCGCTTATATGCGTGCTTGGCGTGCTTAGCTTCGCGGTTGCAACGGTGGTGGCGGGACTATATTTGGCATACAGAGAAACGCAGAGGTTATGCCTGGAGCTGGGACTCTGCTTGCCACAGTGCTGCGAGTGTCTGTGCGAGTGTCTGTGCGACTGCTTGTGCTCTCCGAAGTGCGTGTGGCTGATGAAGCAGCTTCTCCGTGCTATCGTGTGGCCGGTGCGTCGGGTACTGATGCTGTTATGCAGCTGTTGCTGCTGTGAAGAGGCTGAGGACCTGACGGCTGACCATACCGAAGAACAACGACACGGCTGGGAAGACAGTGACGACTTTGTGGAAGAGTGCAACGCAGATGAAGAGGTTACGTGTCATGACAGTAGTGACTTTGAAGTCGTCGTAACTGCGCCGCTGCTCGGTGGACGCACGTACGATGGTGTGTGAGTGTTGGGACCACAACGAACAAGCAGGGGGAGGTGGGTAGACCTACAGACCCGAGTGTTGCTCTTATGCGCTGGTTCAGAGATCCCTGGTATATACACACGGAGAATTCGTTCAACTGCTTTGCTGGACTGGTCGAGATGTACCAGATTATCACAGCCGTGACATCGATCATTCATTCATCATTTCGTTCGTTCGCTTCCTTATAAAGTGACACACGAATGTGTGTATTTCCCTTTCGTCTTAGTGGCAGAAACAGTGTAAAATCACCATACAAAGAGATCTGCGAGCTGCTGAGTTGAGTTAAGTTGAGGTATTGAATGCTACAGGTGGGATTAGCCTTGCTTATTCTGCCAGCAATTGCTCCACCGTAGTGTCACTTCTATGTTTATAATGTCCTAAAACTTGTCGGATCTACACCGCTATGCGCGCAGTTACTTATAATAGCACATATTCCACTCCCGCAGTCACCAGCTATGCACACGTGTCAGCACGGCTACACCGTTTCTATACTGTAGCCATGAATTGCAGAGGCCATAAGCAGTCAAACAACAAGTCTAATTTACTTAAATGCATATAGTTTCTGGCTACACTAACATTTACACTTACTGTGATACTAAAATCAGTAAGAGCACCGATTCCAACCAAAGCCTCTCTGATATACCTGTATACTATAACTCATTAGGCAGAAAGGACGTAACGGCGTAATGCCTTTCCCGAACGTGAGATTTAAAACCCGAACCAGTTTGCAGGCCGCACTTAAATCTGCTAAACGAGTACGAGCTCCCTCCCCACTTATAGAATTTTAATCCGCTCATTTAGCACATAATAAAGCTCGCACACATGTTTCCACGAATCACCGCTAATCAGGCTCAACCGGTCTTTATTGCTGCTTCTTTTTATTAAAACTGTATTCCACTCTACATCGCAGTAGGTTCGGCCGCTGCTCAACGCCGTCTTAGCAAAACGTACGGCTTTAACGCTCAGTATTGTGTTGGCGCAGTTGCATAAGTGCTCTTATTGAAGTTGGATTGCATGCAACGTCTAAATCACCTTCACTATGCACTCAGCATGGGCTCTTTCCTAGCTGGACGCAGAAGAAAAAAAACTAAGCTCCTGAGATATCAAGGTCCTTAGGCTTTTTTTATATTAAGCCGCAGATGTCACTGCAACCGATTGTACAATATTTGTGTGGCAGCAGCGACTGTGAAATCAATCATTCCTTTCTTTTTTGGTTGACGTGTCGCCTAGATTGATTTCGCTATGTACTGTCCTCTTCCAGTACTTCAGCTCATTGTGCCTGTCGTACTCAGTATGCAATCGTGTGCCGTCGATGTTATCGTCTTATTGTTCTTTCCATCTCGCTATATTGTCACGTAGGGCGGTTGAGACGTAAGACGGTCAGAATTGCGCCAAACTCTAAAATGTTTCTTGGAGGATATCTACCCGCTAACAAAGAGGGCTCGACGACGGTGATAGCAGATATTGAGCTCGGTGCTGTACGAAGGTCGAATGATAGTCGCTGTCTACCCCGCTCAATTTAAACTCGAGGATGAATTTGAGATAAGGTGGCTATAGGAGGTATTCACTTGAAGCCACGAATGTCATTTAGTGGTACAGCGCGCATTTTCAGCAGCGCGAATTAGGGCGAGTGGAGATAAGCCTAAAAGATAAGCCTGAGCCTTTAGCTCTACTACATGCTCCACAAAATGGCGGCCACTGTGACGTCGCTGCGTGCTCCGTACTGTGGCAGTTTGGAATATCGTAGAAGCGGTTGCGCACGGCTACAGTCATTCGAGAGGGTATCGCGTGATCAAAAAAGTTGCCAGACTATGTACCATCGTCTTTGACAAAAGAACAACAAAAAAGAAACATTACAAAGCTTCGGGGCAATATACGTATACACAGCGGCTGCAGGAAGCGAAGCCAATCCAGTGTTTACAAACCGAAACCCGATCCGGTTGTCGAGCACACATGATCGCGTTCGCCGAACGGCGTTTAAACAGTGTTCGAGCATGTGTTTGGTCTAGGATCCAGTGAACATTCACTAAAGCTTGAAACCACCATTGTTGTTCATAGGAGCCTTGGCGAGCGCTCTAGCGCCCCTGAAGATTAGCCGTAGTGACTTCCACTTCGCCTCTTTGTAGGTGAAGTTTCTCTATCATGTACTATGCCACTGGAGGCGGGCAGCACCGCTGCGGAAAGCAATTTTTTCGCAGCTCAATACAGCTGATAGTTTTCCAAGCGCCATATGTGCTTCGGTTTCATCGGCTGCGAATAGTCAATACACATTTTTTTATGAATCCACGATCTGGAGGCTGACAAAAGTATAGAAATTAGGTCAAAAACGAAGCAGCAATCTATGGAAAGAGAAACAAATGGTAGGGTAACGTTTGGAGGCAAGTAACAGCGTAAATTATGGAAACGGGTAGAGCTGATGGTGTTCTAGCATAAATCATGATGGGGACATACCTTTTGTGGAACATAACCGACGGTTGTTGTTGTTTTTTTTTGTTGGGGGGGGGATGAAATTGGGAATACCACGGGAAGGGAAAAGCTCAGGAGACAAGGTTGAGGAATTGGGCGGTATATGGCGGCCACAACTGGCGCGAAGCAGGGAAACTGGATATCGGTGGCAGAGGCCGTTCCTTTGCATACAGTGGACTGAATTTGGCTACTGGCCATGGTCTGCAGGTGGTGCGCCGCATGCGATAAAACGCGTCTCCAATTTTTTTCAGGAGAAAGAACTAAATACCAAGCCTAAGCATTTCTCGAAATAAAGGCGCTGCAGTTCGGCTCACAGGAGTGCTGGGTCCAGGACACGGTGGAAATCGACTGAGTCGTGCTGTCGTCAGTGAAGGCCTACGGCGGCCTGCAAACTACCAAGCTTTCGCTGCCCGTGGAGCTGTATTGCAATTTTAGCGTGCATTTGTACAGTCTTTCTCGTCCCTTTCTCCCTGCACCACTTGTGTAGCGTGACCAGCCAGCCTGAACTCCGCCAAACTACACATTTTTACCTTGCATTATATATTTTGTTCTTTTCTCATGTTAGCAGTCACACCTGCTGTACATTTCGCAACAAGCGAAATAAAGAGAGAAATATTTGTATGTACTGATATTTAGACGGCAGTAATCGTGGTTCTGCAACCTGTACTAGACCTTATACACAGTTCCCTTTATATTTACTGGCAAAAGAACATTACCTGCAGACAGCACGTTCATGCAGCTTGCCCACTTCCAGAAGAAGGCTACAGAAGAGATCCCTCCCTTTTCGCCTGCCCTCGGGTCATTGAAGCGACGAAGGAATCTACACTGTACGGAATAGCCGCTTCCCCATGGCATGTTCTTGACAGCGGCAGCCCCTGTGTATGCATGCTCCTTGTGGTTACAGAAGTATCATTTACTGTCCTTCAGTACAGACCGCCAGTTTAGGTTACGACAGGCGACACCGCCGCCATTTTCTCTAGAGAAAGCTCTTCATGCTTCTGCCGGCGTAAAAAGGGAAAGAATGACGGCCAAAACACCGACCCAATGTGGGAAGCGAAAACCACCACCGCGAAAGGACCGTAGGGAACCGCAAGCTCGCCGAACGCCTCCGGCCTCGATTGAGGGCCTCTATCTGTGTGCACTTGTGCCGGCGGGATTAGGTGCCCGGCGTCTGGAGCCCGCGGCAATTGATGGACTGCTCTCTCGTACCGGGCGCCAAACCGCGCGACGCCTTTAGCCCCTGTGGCCAGCAGCGCATTCCGTGCCTTAAGCCTTCGATTCAAGCGAGGCTCGGGAGGAGGATGGCCTGCCACATGGCTACATACAGGCCGCCTGTGTCCGTCTCATCCCTTCCCTCTCCTTCACTGCTCTCTCTCCCACTCTTCGCCGCTGCTCCATCATCTCCCTCCTCTCTTTCTTCCCTAGCTGTGTCCCGTTTCTCGCCGCCGACTCCCGATATACCCCGCACGTGGATGAGCACGGGGAACTGCTACAACTCCGTTCCTTTCCCCACCCCCTTCCCTAAGACAAACGAGGGGACGGAGCTTTCCTAACTCGGCGTCCATGAACTAAAGGAACCGCTTAAGCCCCCTTCCCTTTATTCCATTTTTTTATTTTAACAACGACATCGCTACGCCCTCCCTCTCTTTGTCCCCCACCGTTCCTTCGTCGTCGCCACCGCCACGCTTAAACCTTACGCGTAACAAGCGACGCCCCTGTACATACACGGGACGGAGCCGCCAACAGAGCTGCGGGTCCCTTCATCACTCCTTAGGAAGTGGGCGCCGAAACTGGGCAGCTTCGTGTTTTCACTTTTGCCCCCCCCCCCCCCCCCCCGAGCTTTCCGTCAACTTAATTTCATCTTTCACCCGTCCCCTTTAGTCGTTTGGGTTCAGCAGGCACCGAAAATACTCTCAGGCTGAGAGCCTCTCTGCTCACGCTAAAGCCTCTAACACTCGGTCTTTTTTTTTTGTTTCTAGCTGCGCAGTGGTACAGGATTTAGGAACACATAACATTCGTTACAAAAACTAACTTCAAGTTTCTTCAGAACTTCTACTTGATAGATACGCAGTTTAAATAAGCTGCACAGAAACTGGCCGTAAACAAGATCATCTCCTCTACTTCTCCTGCACAAGAATGTTATCGTTATGTTATGTTATGTTATGTTAGTTATGTTAGTTATGTTACTTATGTTAGTTATGTTTTGTTATGGTACGGTACGTTACGTTACGTTATGTTTTATTATGTTATGTTGTTTGCGGTTCCAGACAGACATCAATGCGCCGCCGCGGTGGCTGTGTGCTTACGGTGCTCGGCTGCCGGCCCGAAAGACGCGGGTTCGATCCCGGCCATGGCGGTCGAATTTCGATGGAGGCGAAATTCTAGAGGCCCGTGTGCTGTCCGATGTCAGTGCATGTAAAAGAAACCCAGGTGGTCGAAATTTCCGGAGCCCTTCACTACCGCGTCCATCATAGCCTGAGTCGCTTTGGGACGTTAAACCCCCATAAACCAAACCAAACCAAACCAAACCAGACATCAATGCCCCCGAAAGCAGAAGATTGGACAATCGTCACCATAGCTCAGTTGGTAGAGCACCGGACGTGGAATTTGGAGGTCGCAGGTTCGGATCACACCAGCGACATGTTTTCTACTGCTTTATAATTAATTGTCTTTAAACAACAGATTAATTCGTTCTCCCATTGACCAATACCACAAATTAAAAAAAGTAACATTCTCCTATACGCCTTGGTGTCGGTGACTGTTGGCTTCCTTCATATCGTTGCATTCCAGAGAGAAGAACTAATTACTTTCTAATTGAAAATAATAAGAAGTGTTGTATGGAGAACGATGCGTGCTTCAAAGCAGCGCTGTTGACTAAGCTAGGAATGGCGCCCATGGTTTACGCTGCGGTTATCAAATTCGACGAAAAAATCCCCGGCGGGGAAGTAAACAACTGCAAAAGCTTCCACGCACAGTTCGCCCGCCGCCATGACACTAGGCAACTTTCAGCGCATTGCAAAAGATATCACTGAAAATGGGAAAGAACTGATCCGAAATGGATCGCCGGACCGTAAGGAGCACGTCCGTGAATGCAAATATGTTCCGATTCCGACGCACATTCCACACACAAGTATGCCATACACACATATGCGTACATAGACATAAAAAGTGAATGCACGTACGTAGAGGAAAGAGAGAGCCCGTGGTTCGCGGATTGCTCCGAACGGCGGAACACGTCGCTCGAAACTCTTAAATGGGCAAAACGCGGATTTAAGGCGCGCCGCACACGGATCAATCCACGAGAACGAGATGGATTTCTGATGTCGCTCAACAAGTGCCTCCCGAAGCGGTCGACGCGGTTTCAACGTCGCTGTCTCGTCGGAGCTCGTTCTTCGCGGCGCCTGCTTCTTCCAACGTGGTCCCGCTGATAAAACCGCGGAGAAGCCCGCCATGTATGGGCGGGGGGATTTAGAGAAGCCCTTTGCTCGGTCGTTGGTGATAAGGGGGAAAGCGCGAGTATATTGGGGAGGACACGCCGATAGGATTATGTAATCCCTTCAGGGCTCCCGGCGGGAGGATGTTCAGGACCGCTTCGACGTAGACGCAGCCGTGGGCAAGTGATGCGAGGCCTGCTGTTCAATTATGAAGACGAAGCGCCGAACCATGTTACAGCGGACAAATGGATCGGGCCCGTGTATCGCTTATGTGTCGGGAGAGCTTGCCCGCTGCGTGTGTTACATTGGTGCGGGCGCAAAGGAGGAAAGCCAGGGGTGAAAGGGAGGAGGAGCTGCTTGTGTCCGTATAGAGACAAGAAACGAAGATTTCTGCTAGACGCTTCGAGCCGAGAAAAGCTTGTGCTTTGGGGTTTTAATGAGAGAGGGTTTCGAAGTGCCCGGCGTGCGTGGGCTGCGGAGCCTGTTTAAGTAAGGATGAGCGAAAAACGGAAGAGCTCGTCAGGCGACGAACTCGAGTGCGTCTTGGAAACATTTGCGTTGATTCTCTCTACCGTGTAACTTAGATGATCACACTTACTTTTATTTTTCTTTTAAGAGTGGTTCGAAGTAGCGGAGAAGAGAGTCTAGTGCGTACATATATTTGTAAATAATACTTTATGCCAGCAGGCACACTCTCGCAACAAAAAAAAAAACAGATCCTACCCTCCAAACAGAAAGGAGTGAAAATAGAGTAATCTGTCCTCTAGCACGCTCCCTTTTATAAAAGGGAGTCCCTAAAGGAGAGCTTATTCTCTTTTTACTTCCATAGTGGCGTATTCATGTTCAGGGTGTAGTCACTAGAAATGTTCAAACTCTCCTTAACCTGTCGAATGTCATCCAGGGGGTAAAAATTAATGCGCCTTTCATTTCCTCACAAAACACTTGCATTGCTTTTGGAGCAAAAGAATTTAGACCTGCGCAAAACTAGAAACAAAAAATAAATGACTGTGTAGACAGTTTCGCTGTTTGGCTCTCAAGATCCCCATCACGCGGACGAGCCAACTCAAGACAGCCTTCAGCGATAACTGGCGCACTGACAAAAAACGGGAGGGTCAAGGCGGCACACAGAGCACATTGTCCCTGCCGTTTTTCCACTGAGCCAATATATGCTGAAGCATGTCAGAGCAACTCGCCAAACGTTGCCTTTTATTAATCAGGATAGCCAATCATACGAGTGTTCCCACTAAAGGATGGGAAAATAGAGTGAACAATAGTTTGGTCTGGTGTATGGTGTTTAACGTCCCAAAGCCACTCAGGCTATGAGGGACGCCGTAGTGGAGGGCTCCGGATAATTTCGACCACCTTGGGTTCTTTAACGTGCACTGACATCGCACAGTGCACGGCCGTCTAGCATTTCGCCTCCATCGAAAGGCGACCGCCGTGGCCAGGATCGAACCCGCATCTTTCGGGTCAGCAGTCGAGCACCATAACCACTGAGCCACTGCGACAGCAGAGTGAAAGATAGAGGCGGTCTCGTTCGTGTCAGTGCTTGCCAACTAGTCGGGTAAGGTTTGCGTTCCAACCTCACGCATGCGCTCCAATTCTTCTCCAGCGCGTACTCCTGACACAGAATCAAGGCCGAGGCTCTCCTGTGCGTCCCACACCTGCTGCAGCGACCTCAGCGGGGCTTGATTGTAGCGGCTTCCGCATCCGGAAGCCAGGCAGGAAGCCAGGTCCAGCCGTTTTCGGCCGGGACTCATGGGACGCAATCTCCGGAGAACGTAATTGCCGAAACTCGAAACCTTTCGACAATTAGCCTCTGCCCGTTTCTCCCGCTTCCCTCCATCTCCCTCACCTCTGCTTCGAAACGTCCATTGTGTTCGCAGGGGAAGACTGTAACGGGCGGTCGCAAGGCGTCCAGGTCGACACACGCTTTTCAATACAGCCCCAGGAGGCATGTCTCCGTCGTCTTCACCATCAAGGCATCCAATACTTCCTCCTCCTCCCTCTTTTTTTGTTTTGTTTCCACCTTCCCCTTGTCTTTACGGCTTGCTTTCCATCCAAAAGTTGTGAGCCTCAATGCTTTCGTTTTGACATTTTTTTCTTTCACCATGATTATCGGCCTTCTTTATCGCCTTTCCTTCCTTCGTTTCGCGATATCTCTTTCATTTTGCAGTGTTTTCTTCTTTTTTCGGAGCCATTCGGATATTTCGACGTCAGCATGCCTGCTGCAACGTCTCAATGCGTTTTAAAACAAATTCGAAGCCTAGCAATCAGGGCAATCACGACGAAGCGCTGTACTTGTCTTCAAGAAATGGTCTATTCTTACGTGTTGCCCATGAAACGAGGAAGTAATTACAAATTACCCAAGCCCACCCATAGGGCTACATAGAACGCTATTCAGTTTTCGGAATAACTTCCCAGCTGAAGAAAAGATACTACTGCTCCGGGAATAGAACCGGGTACCATCACCAGTTCGAATAAGTCGCTCTAACAACTAAGCTAACCAGGACGAGTAGCACACTGTAAACACAAACTGCCCTATAAGGGAGTAAAATGGGAGTTCAACGGTCTCCCTGACAGGGTCTTGGTATTTGCATCACTAAGAACAAGGAATGCTTGCGGTTTGGCAAAGGAAGCACGTTCTTCGTACAAAACATGCGAAGTTCTTGTAGTTACCCAGATTTTAATACAGGTTTGAACATCCCCTAGTTGGTCACCTCCAGACATACGGTGCTAAAGTCTTCTCTGAATGTTAACTCCATCAAGTTAATATGCCTACGTTGCCAACAGTAAGCATTCCATATATATAGTGATCAAAACCTAACCCGGGACTTTGGCTGCATGCCCTGCCTCTAAAATTGAGTGCGCTAGAGAACCGCTTACTCTATTTATACTTGTTTAAAAAGGAATTCGCGCTAATTAACAGTGCACATGAGAGGGTGAGGTCGCATTAAATACCAATTCGAAGTGGGACTAGTGCTAGTTTCAACGAGTTAGCCTACTGAGTATAATTATACCTGGTTTCATAATCACTCCACATTAAGGAATTACCCTAAACTCATTGGATTAACTCGTCCTTCACGCTTGAGGTCCATTGAACCGGCCCATTTAATACTCCCGCTGCGGTATTACTGCGGGGCATTTAAAGGAGGAATAGGCCGTACTAATTAGTGACGATCTAACAGCCAGCTAATCACATTTGAGGGAGAGTTCGAAATCATTCCATGCCTGGGCCGGCCCAGTATAGTAATGCTTTTCCTTCATTTACATCCCGTTCTTCTTGACCGCTCTATGCACTGGCTCGTCCAGGCAACACCGCTGTCGTAGCGTTGATGGAACATTACAACTGCTATCCGCGTAACTTAATTGCTTCCTATGCCTGTGTTATGTGCGCGCGTGTGTGTGCACCCACCCAATCGGT
>NC_135507.1:9518829-9521329 GCF_052857255.1 Amblyomma americanum | reverse complement strand
TCTGTCTGTCTGTCTGTCTGTCTGTCTGTCTGTCTGTCTGTCTGTCTGTCTGTCTGTCTGTCTGTCTGTCTGTCTGTCTGTCTGTCTGTCTGTCTGTCTGTCTGTCTGTCTGTCTGTCTGTCTGTCTGTCTGTCTGTCTGTCTGTCTGTCTGTCTGTCTGTCTGTCTGGTGTGCGCTCGTTTAGGCCACTTGGCTGTTGAGGCACACTCAAATAAACATGTCTGTCTGTCTGTCTGTCTGTCTGTCTAGTGTGCGCTCGTTTAGGCCACTTGGCTGTTGAGGCACACTCAAATAAACATGTCTCTCTGTCTGTCTGTCTGTCTGTCTGTCTGTCTGTCTGTCTGTCTGTCTGTCTGTCTGTCTGTCTGTCTGTGTCTGTCTGTCTGTCTGTCTGTCTAGTGTGCGCTCGTTTATGCCACTTGGCTGTTGAGGCACACTCAAATAAACATGTCTGTCTGTCTGTCTGTCTGTCTGTCTGTCTGTCTGTCTGTCTAGTGTGCGCTCGTTTAGGCCACTTGGCTGTTGAGGCACACTCAAATAAACATTGTCTGTCTGTCTGTCTGTCTGTCTGTCTGTCTGTCTGTCTGTCGTTCTGTCTGTCTGTCTGTCTGTCTGTCTGTCTGTCTGTCTCCAGTACTGGTGCTTTTGCTACAAGGTCTTTTTTCTGTTGAAGTGCGAAGTGCTTTGCCTCCTTGACATCTTTGACAGTCAGCTTGCTGAGTGGTTCCATGACTTGGGAGATTTTCGTAAAGAAACCGTGCCAGGTATCTGGCCATTTCGACGTAGCGCTGAACAGCGTGTACACCAACAGTTGCTGGCTTATCTGGTATCGCACCGACCTTTTCAAGATCGACGTTTAGGCCTGCTCTTGTGAGAGTGTGACCTAGAAATGCCATGCTTGAGCAGGGAAGTTCAGATTTCTCTCTGTTGAGAAGCACACCAATCTGCTGGCATTTCTGCAGCAGGGATTCAACCTTCTTGTCATGATCATGCCGAGCTTCATAATCTGTTTTTCCAACAGTGATCGCCAAAGCTCCATCCCAAACAAATGATACGTCATCCAGTCCATCATGTGCTGACTGTAGTTTTGTGTGGAAAAGCTTGCTGGTGACTGCGAGACTGAAAAGAAGATATAGGCAGTGGTAACTTGCCACCGGTGTCTGGAATGGAGCGATGAGACTCGACTCTACATCAAGAATGCACTGCCAGTAGCCGTGATGTAAATCCAGCTTTGCGAGTATCTCGTTGAGTTCTTTAGTGTGAATGGAGACCTCATTTCCCCATTCTTTTATGTCACCACAGCCGTGCGGCTACCAATGGTGTCGGTCCTGTGTCACTCTTCACCGCGCCCCTGTGTTGTCTCAAACTGTGCCTTCATGTTCAAAGGCACACGGTAACTTGCCTCTGTTTTCGGTCATGATGCAGGCTTGATCACAAGGTGAGCATGTCTGAGATAGCGAACCTAAGGTAGGACGAAATACGTATTGGTATTTCGATGCAAGCAGGCCCATTGCATTTTCAGTATTGGAGTCCTTTATGTTGGCAACGGGGTTGTAGTCCACTGTGATGAGTCTCATCTGCTCAGCTATGCATCGTTGAGTTCTTGAGTGTGAAGGGAGACCTCATTTCCCCATTCTTTTATGTCGCCGCAGCCGTGCGGCTGCCCATGGGGTCGGTGCAGTGTCATTCTTGACCACGCCCCTGTGTTGTCTCAAAAAATACACAGTGCAGCTCTCAGTTCTTGTGAACTATTTTTCTGCCTAAGTGCTGATTTGAGGTGCGGTTCTATTAGGTATCTAGGTTGATGGCACCTGAATGTATCGTGAAAAGAGCCTGTGTTGTGGCATCACTTCATTCATTTTCTTGATTTCTAGCTGACTTTGCCCAGGGCTTTTCGTTACACAGGGGCATGTGACTATAGAGGAGGGGATTTTTTTGGTTCACATTTTTATGCGCTGCTCAAGTAGCATAGATTTCAAGTGGCGCAATTTAATTTTGCATGCTTTCTTGTAGGACTGATAAAAGAAGGTACTGTGAGGATCATGTTGGAGCTTTTCAGATTATTGAAAAAAAACTCTGAAAGGGTGTGTTTGTAAGGAGCCAGCTCCAGACTGTGGCTAGAGAAGACTAAACGAAGTTATGCAGGGAGAAGAGGAGGAGCGGAAGTTGAACGTGGCGCAGGGGAGAGCGTGCCGGCAGGTCTCTGCCTTGCCCCGGCTTGCCTCGGCCGCAGACGTGCCGGCTACCGAACAGGAGGACCTACCGTAGACAGTCTGAGCCACCAGAACCAGGTGCCGCTGTTTCCTTTCTGCGTTTTCCGGGGCCGGCAAGCTCTAAACTCGGGCCGCCTCGGTTTCCACAGCCACTTCCTCTACATTTCCCAGGCTACCTGACCCGAGTCAGGTAGCCTGGGTTCCACAGGTGTGTCGGGTTCATGCGGTGGGATTGATGCCTGCCGTGGACACCGCCATCCACCCTACGTCTGTGTCAGTGTGCGAGC
>NC_135507.1:9508829-9513829 GCF_052857255.1 Amblyomma americanum | reverse complement strand
TTCTTGAGTGTGAAGGGAGACCTCATTTCCCCATTCTTTTATGTCGCCGCAGCCGTGCGGCTGCCCATGGGGTCGGTGCAGTGTCATTCTTGACCACGCCCCTGTGTTGTCTCAAAAAATACACAGTGCAGCTCTCAGTTCTTGTGAACTATTTTTCTGCCTAAGTGCTGATTTGAGGTGCGGTTCTATTAGGTATCTAGGTTGATGGCACCTGAATGTATCGTGAAAAGAGCCTGTGTTGTGGCATCACTTCATTCATTTTCTTGATTTCTAGCTGACTTTGCCCAGGGCTTTTCGTTACACAGGGGCATGTGACTATAGAGGAGGGGATTTTTTTGGTTCACATTTTTATGCGCTGCTCAAGTAGCATAGATTTCAAGTGGCGCAATTTAATTTTGCATGCTTTCTTGTAGGACTGATAAAAGAAGGTACTGTGAGGATCATGTTGGAGCTTTTCAGATTATTGAAAAAAAACTCTGAAAGGGTGTGTTTGTAAGGAGCCAGCTCCAGACTGTGGCTAGAGAAGACTAAACGAAGTTATGCAGGGAGAAGAGGAGGAGCGGAAGTTGAACGTGGCGCAGGGGAGAGCGTGCCGGCAGGTCTCTGCCTTGCCCCGGCTTGCCTCGGCCGCAGACGTGCCGGCTACCGAACAGGAGGACCTACCGTAGACAGTCTGAGCCACCAGAACCAGGTGCCGCTGTTTCCTTTCTGCGTTTTCCGGGGCCGGCAAGCTCTAAACTCGGGCCGCCTCGGTTTCCACAGCCACTTCCTCTACATTTCCCAGGCTACCTGACTCGAGTCAGGTAGCCTGGGTTCCACAGGTGTGTCGGGTTCATGCGGTGGGATTGATGCCTGCCGTGGACACCGCCATCCACCCTACGTCTGTGTCAGTGTGCGAGCTGTGCTGATGTCCTGCCACACCTCCTCGCACTGCACACGAGCTACCAGACGGAGCATTGGAACACTAAAAGTTGAGTGGACCTTTCTTTCCCCTTTTTAAGCTGCGTGTTTTGCGTCACGAAAGATTTTTTTTCTTGTTGTGCCTTAGATTCTTTTTATTTAGATTTAAATTAGACAATCTGCCCTTCAACTTAGGTTGCCTGAGGGCCGCCTTATCCTCTCGCTTTGAAGCAGAAAAGCAGGAATTCGCAGCACGTGCATTGGAGAGGAAAACTTGACAGGCAGAGGTGCCGTCCCGTGAGCTTTCTGTGATACATGTGGCAACACTGGGAACGGCTCTTCAGTGGGGGCTACTCGAAGATGGTCTCCATGTCTGTGCCTTGCAGATCCACCCTGCAGAGTCAGGTGGAGTCCAACAATGGTCTATCGTTATTGCTCTAAAAATGATCTGAGTCATCTGCATGAACCAGCATTTTCCCGGGCCTATAAGTAAGCTCGAGCCAATAAATTGAAAGAGTCAGTGTCCACATGATGAGTCAAGGTGATGCTTCGCTGTGCACTGCATAGTTAGAAGCGAACAAACCCAGGAGGTGTTTGTGTTCGGCGACAGCAGTAATTGGCCTTCTCCACACGTACTCGTGGAACTTTCTGACGCCACAATGCAAGGTTGTCGCATGCTTTTCAGCGTCGCTGTACTTTCAGCAGGAAGCAAAGATAGTGATAGAAATCCTTCTGGTCTCTAAGTTCTGTCACATTCGACATGTGCTCGGATTGCTCCTAGAATGTGGCGATGTGTTAAAGCTGAGTTTTTTCTTGCATTGTAGTATCCCATAATGGGAGCAGCACCTAGTAAGCTTGTGGATTTTCCTAAAAATCATTCTGTGACATTCCCTCAAACCCAGGTCCTACCTACCCTTCAACAGTCCCTGTTGGTAGAACAAAGCAGGGGCACAACTGTAATGTAAAGCCGCAGAAGACCGCCTCCTCATTTATTGGCTACGTCAAAACCCAAGGTTATTAGCTGCTTGCCGCGCATCACCGTGGTTTTCTAGCCCAGGCAAGTGTTCCTTCATCACTCCAGTTTTCACTTCCGACCCGCTGTACGGCTAGTTGCCACGGTGTGTGGGCACTGTTTGCACTTTCGACCCACTCTTAGGCTCATCGTCGGGGTGTTGGGGCACGTTGGGTCGTGGGATATTTTCGACAGCTCTAACCTTGCCTGGGCGAGGCTGAATTGCAGAGCTTGAATTAACGTGTCCAACAACAGCCAGCTTCTGTACGCCTTTCTGATGGTGAGCAAGCAATGTCCGTGGCTTTCATGTAGAGGATGAAGGCAACTTTGATGGAGCTCCATTTTTTTGGCACCGTTGATGTCTCTATCAAACTTCTCTGGCGGCGAGCTACATTCCATGTCTTCTCCATCTGTTGTTTACTAGTTGAGGTAGACGTTGATCTACTTGTATCTTGTGACACCTGTTGCCCCAGTGCTCAGTCGCTATTCTCCTTTCTCATGTGGCTTGCGAGCTCGGATGGAACGTCGTGCGCGGTTACATTAACTGTGGGACCTTACTGATGTCGCTGAATTTTCGTGTGCCGCATGCAAAAGCTGCAAAATGTTTCGACACATTTTATCCCGATTTGCACGCCATCTGTCCAATGACTCGTTTACAAATCTTATATAACAAAACGTTTAATGACATGGACATATTTGCCTAATTGTTGTTTTCGTGCCTGCTTTTAAATCTTTTGAAGTGGTGTTTTTGATGTATCTGACCTAGTGTGCGCTCGTTTAGGCCACTTGGCTGTTGAGGCACACTCAAATAAACATGTCTGTCTGTCTGTCTGTCTGTCTGTCTGTCTGTCTGTCTGTCTGTCTGTCTGTCTGTCTGTCTGTCTGTCTGTCTGTCTGTCTGTCTGTCTGTCTGTCTGTCTGTCTGTCTGTCTGTCTGTCTGTCTGTCTGTCTGTCTGTCTGTCTGTCTGTCTGTCTGTCTGTCTGTCTGTCTGTCTGTCTGTCTGTCTGTCTGTCTGTCTGTCTGTCTGTCTGTCTGTCTGTCTGTCTGTCTGTCTGTCTGTCTGTCTGTCTGTCTGTCTGTCTGTCTGTCTGTCTGTCTGTCTGTCTGTCTGTCTGTCTGTCTGTCTGTCTGTCTGTCTGTCTGTCTGTCTGTCTGTCTGTCTGTCTGTCTGTCTGTCTGTCTGTCTGTCTGTCTGTCTGTCTGTCTGTCTGTCTGTCTGTCTGTCTGTCTGTCTGTCTGTCTGTCTGTCTGTCTGTCTGTCTGTCTGTCTGTCTGTCTGTCTGTCTGTCTGTCTGTCTGTCTGTCTGTCTGTCTGTCTGTCTGTCTGTCTGTCTGTCTGTCTGTCTGTCTGTCTGTCTGTCTGTCTGTCTGTCTGTCTGTCTGTCTGTCTGTCTGTCTGTCTGTCTGTCTGTCTGTCTGTCTGTCTGTCTGTCTGTCTGTCTGTCTGTCTGTCTGTCTGTCTGTCTGTCTGTCTGTCTGTCTGTCTGTCTGTCTGTCTGTCTGTCTGTCTGTCTGTCTGTCTGTCTGTCTGTCTGTCTGTCTGTCTGTCTGTCTGTCTGTCTGTCTGTCTGTCTGTCTGTCTGTCTGTCTGTCTGTCTGTCTGTCTGTCTGTCTGTCTGTCTGTCTGTCTGTCTGTCTGTCTGTCTGTCTGTCTGTCTGTCTGTCTGTCTGTCTGTCTGTCTGTCTGTCTGTCTGTCTGTCTGTCTGTCTGTCTGTCTGTCTGTCTGTCTGTCTGTCTGTCTGTCTGTCTGTCTGTCTGTCTGTCTGTCTGTCTGTCTGTCTGTCTGTCTGTCTGTCTGTCTGTCTGTCTGTCTGTCTGTCTGTCTGTCTGTCTGTCTGTCTGTCTGTCTGTCTGTCTGTCTGTCTCCAGTACTGGTGCTTTTGCTACAAGGTCTTTTTTCTGTTGAAGTGCGAAGTGCTTTGCCTCCTTGACATCTTTGACAGTCAGCTTGCTGAGTGGTTCCATGACTTGGGAGATTTTCGTAAAGAAACCGTGCCAGGTATCTGGCCATTTCGACGTAGCGCTGAACAGCGTGTACACCAACAGTTGCTGGCTTATCTGGTATCGCACCGACCTTTTCAAGATCGACGTTTAGGCCTGCTCTTGTGAGAGTGTGACCTAGAAATGCCATGCTTGAGCAGGGAAGTTCAGATTTCTCTCTGTTGAGAAGCACACCAATCTGCTGGCATTTCTGCAGCAGGGATTCAACCTTCTTGTCATGATCATGCCGAGCTTCATAATCTGTTTTTCCAACAGTGATCGCCAAAGCTCCATCCCAAACAAATGATACGTCATCCAGTCCATCATGTGCTGACTGTAGTTTTGTGTGGAAAAGCTTGCTGGTGACTGCGAGACTGAAAAGAAGATATAGGCAGTGGTAACTTGCCACCGGTGTCTGGAATGGAGCGATGAGACTCGACTCTACATCAAGAATGCACTGCCAGTAGCCGTGATGTAAATCCAGCTTTGCGAGTATCTCGTTGAGTTCTTTAGTGTGAATGGAGACCTCATTTCCCCATTCTTTTATGTCACCACAGCCGTGCGGCTACCAATGGTGTCGGTCCTGTGTCACTCTTCACCGCGCCCCTGTGTTGTCTCAAACTGTGCCTTCATGTTCAAAGGCACACGGTAACTTGCCTCTGTTTTCGGTCATGATGCAGGCTTGATCACAAGGTGAGCATGTCTGAGATAGCGAACCTAAGGTAGGACGAAATACGTATTGGTATTTCGATGCAAGCAGGCCCATTGCATTTTCAGTATTGGAGTCCTTTATGTTGGCAACGGGGTTGTAGTCCACTGTGATGAGTCTCATCTGCTCAGCTATGCATCGTTGAGTTCTTGAGTGTGAAGGGAGACCTCATTTCCCCATTCTTTTATGTCGCCGCAGCCGTGCGGCTGCCCATGGGGTCGGTGCAGTGTCATTCTTGACCACGCCCCTGTGTTGTCTCAAAAAATACACAGTGCAGCTCTCAGTTCTTGTGAACTATTTTTCTGCCTAAGTGCTGATTTGAGGTGCGGTTCTATTAGGTATCTAGGTTGATGGCACCTGAATGTATCGTGAAAAGAGCCTGTGTTGTGGCATCAC
>NC_135507.1:9496329-9503829 GCF_052857255.1 Amblyomma americanum | reverse complement strand
GCTGTTGAGGCACACTCAAATAAACATGTCTGTCTGTCTGTCTGTCTGTCTGTCTGTCTGTCTGTCTGTCTGTCTGTCTGTCTGTCTGTCTGTCTGTCTGTCTGTCTTTCTGTCTGTCTGTCTGTCTGTCTGTCTGTCTGTCTGTCTGTCTGTCTGTCTGTCTGTCGTTCTGTCTGTCTGTCTGTCTCCAGTACTGGTGCTTTTGCTACAAGGTCTTTTTTCTGTTGAAGTGCGAAGTGCTTTGCCTCCTTGACATCTTTGACAGTCAGCTTGCTGAGTGGTTCCATGACTTGGGAGATTTTCGTAAAGAAACCGTGCCAGGTATCTGGCCATTTCGACGTAGCGCTGAACAGCGTGTACACCAACAGTCGCTGGCTTATCTGGTATCGCACCGACCTTTTCAAGATCGACGTTTAGGCCTGCTCTTGTGAGAGTGTGACCTAGAAATGCCATGCTTGAGCAGGGAAGTTCAGATTTCTCTCTGTTGAGAAGCACACCAATCTGCTGGCATTTCTGCAGCAGGGATTCAACCTTCTTGTCATGATCATGCCGAGCTTCATAATCTGTTTTTCCAACAGTGATCGCCAAAGCTCCATCCCAAACAAATGATACGTCATCCAGTCCATCATGTGCTGACTGTAGTTTTGTGTGGAAAAGCTTGCTGGTGACTGCGAGACTGAAAAGAAGATATAGGCAGTGGTAACTTGCCACCGGTGTCTGGAATGGAGCGATGAGACTCGACTCTACATCAAGAATGCACTGCCAGTAGCCGTGATGTAAATCCAGCTTTGCGAGTATCTCGTTGAGTTCTTTAGTGTGAATGGAGACCTCATTTCCCCATTCTTTTATGTCACCACAGCCGTGCGGCTACCAATGGTGTCGGTCCTGTGTCACTCTTCACCGCGCCCCTGTGTTGTCTCAAACTGTGCCTTCATGTTCAAAGGCACACGGTAACTTGCCTCTGTTTTCGGTCATGATGCAGGCTTGATCACAAGGTGAGCATGTCTGAGATAGCGAACCTAAGGTAGGACGAAATACGTATTGGTATTTCGATGCAAGCAGGCCCATTGCATTTTCAGTATTGGAGTCCTTTATGTTGGCAACGGGGTTGTAGTCCACTGTGATGAGTCTCATCTGCTCAGCTATGCATCGTTGAGTTCTTGAGTGTGAAGGGAGACCTCATTTCCCCATTCTTTTATGTCGCCGCAGCCGTGCGGCTGCCCATGGGGTCGGTGCAGTGTCATTCTTGACCACGCCCCTGTGTTGTCTCAAAAAATACACAGTGCAGCTCTCAGTTCTTGTGAACTATTTTTCTGCCTAAGTGCTGATTTGAGGTGCGGTTCTATTAGGTATCTAGGTTGATGGCACCTGAATGTATCGTGAAAAGAGCCTGTGTTGTGGCATCACTTCATTCATTTTCTTGATTTCTAGCTGACTTTGCCCAGGGCTTTTCGTTACACAGGGGCATGTGACTATAGAGGAGGGGATTTTTTTGGTTCACATTTTTATGCGCTGCTCAAGTAGCATAGATTTCAAGTGGCGCAATTTAATTTGCATGCTTTCTTGTAGGACTGATAAAAGAAGGTACTGTGAGGATCATGTTGGAGCTTTTCAGATTATTGAAAAAAAACTCTGAAAGGGTGTGTTTGTAAGGAGCCAGCTCCAGACTGTGGCTAGAGAAGACTAAACGAAGTTATGCAGGGAGAAGAGGAGGAGCGGAAGTTGAACGTGGCGCAGGGGAGAGCGTGCCGGCAGGTCTCTGCCTTGCCCCGGCTTGCCTCGGCCGCAGACGTGCCGGCTACCGAACAGGAGGACCTACCGTAGACAGTCTGAGCCACCAGAACCAGGTGCCGCTGTTTCCTTTCTGCGTTTTCCGGGGCCGGCAAGCTCTAAACTCGGGCCGCCTCGGTTTCCACAGCCACTTCCTCTACATTTCCCAGGCTACCTGACCCGAGTCAGGTAGCCTGGGTTCCACAGGTGTGTCGGGTTCATGCGGTGGGATTGATGCCTGCCGTGGACACCGCCATCCACCCTACGTCTGTGTCAGTGTGCGAGCTGTGCTGATGTCCTGCCACACCTCCTCGCACTGCACACGAGCTACCAGACGGAGCATTGGAACACTAAAAGTTGAGTGGACCTTTCTTTCCCCTTTTTAAGCTGCGTGTTTTGCGTCACGAAAGATTTTTTTTCTTGTTGTGCCTTAGATTCTTTTTATTTAGATTTAAATTAGACAATCCGCCCTTCAACTTAGGTTGCCCGAGGGCCGCCTTATCCTCTCGCTCTGAAGCAGAAAAGCAGGAATTCGCAGCACGTGCATTGGAGAGGAAAACTTGACAGGCAGAGGTGCCGTCCCGTGAGCTTTCTGTGATACATGTGGCAACACTGGGAACGGCTCTTCAGTGGGGGCTACTCGAAGATGGTCTCCATGTCTGTGCCTTGCACATCCACCCTGCAGAGTCAGGTGGAGTCCAACAATGGTCTATCGTTATTGCTCTAAAAATGATCTGAGTCATCTGCATGAACCAGCATTTTCCCGGGCCTATAAGTAAGCTCGAGCCAATAAATTGAAAGAGTCAGTGTCCACATGATGAGTCAAGGTGATGCTTCGCTGTGCACTGCATAGTTAGAAGCGAACAAACCCAGGAGGTGTTTGTGTTCGGCGACAGCAGTAATTGGCCTTCTCCACACGTACTCGTGGAACTTTCTGACGCCACAATGCAAGGTTGTCGCATGCTTTTCAGCGTCGCTGTACTTTCAGCAGGAAGCAAAGATAGTGATAGAAATCCTTCTGGTCTCTAAGTTCTGTCACATTCGACATGTGCTCGGATTGCTCCTAGAATGTGGCGATGTGTTAAAGCTGAGTTTTTTCTTGCATTGTAGTATCCCATAATGGGAGCAGCACCTAGTAAGCTTGTGGATTTTCCTAAAAATCATTCTGTGACATTCCCTCAAACCCAGGTCCTACCTACCCTTCAACAGTCCCTGTTGGTAGAACAAAGCAGGGGCACAACTGTAATGTAAAGCCGCAGAAGACCGCCTCCTCATTTATTGGCTACGTCAAAACCCAAGGTTATTAGCTGCTTGCCGCGCATCACCGTGGTTTTCTAGCCCAGGCAAGTGTTCCTTCATCACTCCAGTTTTCACTTCCGACCCGCTGTACGGCTAGTTGCCACGGTGTGTGGGCACTGTTTGCACTTTCGACCCACTCTTAGGCTCATCGTCGGGGTGTTGGGGCACGTTGGGTCGTGGGATATTTTCGACAGCTCTAACCTTGCCTGGGCGAGGCTGAATTGCAGAGCTTGAATTAACGTGTCCAACAACAGCCAGCTTCTGTACGCCTTTCTGATGGTGAGCCAGCAATGTCCGTGGCTTTCATGTAGAGGATGAAGGCAACTTTGATGGAGCTCCATTTTTTTGGCACCGTTGATGTCTCTATCAAACTTCTCTGGCGGTGAGCTACATTCCATGTCTTCTCCATCTGTTGTTTACTAGTTGAGGTAGACGTTGATCTACTTGTATCTTGTGACACCTGTTGCCCCAGTGCTCAGTCACTATTCTCCTTTCTCATGTGGCTTGCGAGCTCGGATGGATTGTGACATGTTGTCCCTCTGTCAAGGGTGGTAGATCTCTTGCTCTCTGGTTGAGGTGAAAAAGCATCGTTCGTCTTTTCTTCTTACGCTGGTGGTCAGAATTGACTGGCATTGGCTACGACTGCTTTGTTGTTGTTGGGTGTGTAGTTCGTCTGCGTCTGAGCCTGCCCATCAGGTTCCGAGCAGGACTAGCTTTCAGGTGCCGGAGTGGCATTTTGCTATAGTTGAGGAATGCCCTGTGTGGATCGCTCTTACTTGCATCTGTGTTCTTTAAGAGCACAGTATTAACTGAAGATTCAGCCATGCAGTTAGATTTCGGATAGCTCGGGATTGATGCGACATGCTTGAAGTCCCATTGTCCTGCAACCCTGCTGAATGCTTCGCTGGAAAATTGCAGGCCATTTATATCTCTGACTGGAACGCTTGGGATGCCACGTCTTGCAAAGTGGGCTCTCAGTTTGTGGATCACATAAGCAGATGTCAGCGAGTCGAGCTGGTCGGCTTTCCAGAAGTTAGTGCTGTGGCCTTGTGCAGTGTTGCAGATGTCCCCATTTGTTGTTGTAGGTGTCGTGCCATAATCGGTAACGTGATGTTGAGCACAGCGAGCTCCGTCGTTGCACATATGGATCCGGGTTTCGCAGTTCTCGTTTCTGTGCTGGGTGCGTCTGGCGTTCTCGATAGTCCGATTCCGGGTTGATCTCCAAGCGAGGTATTCATCACAAAAGTACTCCGAGGGCGTGTTGTCAACAACTCATCTGTGCGCGTTCCAGCTTGCTCCGATATTGGCGTGGAGTTTCTCGGCTTCGAAGTGCCCTCCCCGCCGTTTGTCACTGCTGTTGTACTCGCTCGGGTTCCTGTAACCTAGTAGGCTGCTGTGGGTACGCCAGTTCGTCCATTCAATGTTTCCTCGTCCTCATGTCAGTCTTAAATCGTCGCACATAAGCACACTTGCTAATTTAAGAAGTTGAATCAATGAAACGGGTAACACGTTTACCGACATTGTGGTACATGATGCAGTGTCTGCTTTCGTTTCGACGGTTGCGTAATATGAAGATCCTTGCGAGCGTCCCATCTCGTGATCCCTGTCTCGCATCCAGTCTTTTATCATCTGCCACCCGCTTGGGCATTTCTTCCTAGCCGGCAGCGGTTGCCCACGAAGCGAAGATCCGATGAAATGACGTAGAGTCGCACGTGCGTTCAGGCTAACAGTTCTTTATCATCGACGCATCTGCAAGTAAGATGACGCACATGGCTAATTTGGATTGCCATCGAAAGGCAATCTCTACGACGCTGAAATATGACCTGAGAAGCAGCTTCAAACAGTTGCCACATGCACTTAGAATGGCCCCCATATGTGTATTCATCGATACAAACTGGAGGCTGTCCGCACCCAGAGGAACTCGCTGATATGCTTATCGTAAATCCAGATTTGTAAAGTTTTCTCCGCCGGATGATACATCCTACAACTCTTCAGCACATGGAAGGAAAGAAATCTTGTAAAAGGCAACGTGATGCACGGTCGGCTTTGAATCTCCGAAAGCTGGCAAATGCCCTCATTTCCTTGCGGCGATGCAACTAGACGGCAAAACGGGCCACAACCAACTCTTGATTTTTATGGTTCCATCGAAACCCAAACTATTCCCACGTTTTTTTACTGCTGCCGTACACAGGAGTTTGTCTGCAGAGGCCATGCGCCAACAATCTCCCCTTATATGAAAGCTTGCGGCTGTTTGAACCCGGGTTTCGATCTGGCGGCTCGTAGAGGTTCTCCTTGTCTGTGCCATGCAGACGGGTTGTGCGCAACGACCTCTGCCGAAGAGCAAGGCCCTAGCCAGCCGCTCGAAAGCGTCAGGAACTCACGGTGGATCTGTTCTGAATGTCCTGGACTGTGCGGATGTTCCTGGCAGCAGCTGTGGCACAGGGTAGCACCCCTTTTCAGCACGGATCATCATCCGCTTGGCTGCTTTAAATCGACAGTGGTCTGAATGTCGGGGTGCAAGAGTGGGGTGGAGACCATCTTTCAGCTCATCAGTAATTCCCATTGCGCACGCTGCAGTTACGTCGTGTTCTGCTGTCTGAATTTTTGTTAGTGTGAGGCACACTTTCTGCGGCCTTGTGGAGGCGGCATGGTAGCTTTGTTTCGTCGGATTTTGGAACAGCTGTCTTGCCTGTTCGGTTTTTGAAGCGCATTGGCAGACTCCACTAGCATTTTTGTTTTTGCGAAGCACACTTTCTGCACCATTGTGAAGGCGGCATGGTAGCTTTGTTTCATCGGATTTTGGGACAGCAGTCTAGTCTGCTCGATTTTGAATCCCTCTGGTACACTCAACTCTTGAATTTTCGTTATTGTGAAGGACACTTTCTGAGCTCTTGTAAAGGCGACATGGTAGCTTTGTTTCATCGGATTTTGGAACAGTACTCTTGTCTGGGCAGTTCTGAGTCCTTTTGGTACACTGCTCAAATTTTTGTCAGTGTGCAGCACACTTTCTGAGCCCTTGTGACGGCGGCATGGTAGCTTTGTTTCATCGGATTTTGGAAGAGCAGTCTTCTGTGCCAGGTAGCTGACCATTCCAACGTACTGCTGGACATCATGTGCCTCGACACTCGCTGGCATATCTGGTATCACACTGGCCTTTTCGGGATCGAAGTGTGGGCCTGCTTTTGTCAGAGTTTCACCCGGAAATGTCTTGCTTGAGCAGTGAAGTTCATATTTCTCTCTGTTGAGAAGCAGACCGCTCGGCTGGCATCTCTGTAGCAGGTTGTCTACCTTCTTGTCATGATCATGCCGAACTTCATAATCTTTTTCCAACACCGATCGGCAAAACTTCATCCCCAACAAAAATTACGGCATCTAGTCCATCATGTGCTGACCGTAGTTTTGTGTGGAAAATTTTGCTGGTGACCGCGAGACCGAAATGAAGATGCAGGCAGTGGTAACATGCCATCGGCGTCGGGAATGGAGCCATGAGACTCGACTCTCCATCAAGAATTCACTGCTAGTAATCATAATGCACATCCAGCTTTGAGAAGATCTCTGATTTTGCGTCTTGAGGCAGAATGTCGTCGACGATTGGCGGCGAGTAGCATTCGCGCTGCAATCCTTCGTTGAGTTCTTGAGCGTGAATAGAGACCTCATTTCCCCATTCTTCTATGTCGCCCCAGCCGTGCGGCTGCCCATGGGGTCGGCTCAGTGTCGTTCTTGACCACGCCCCTGTGTTGTTGTCTCAAAAAATACGCAGTGCAGCTCTCTGTTCCTGTGAACTATTTTTCAGCCTAAGTTCTGATTTCAGGTGCTGTTCTACTAGGTATCTAAGTTGATGGCACCACCAGAATCTATCGTGAAAATGGCTTGTGTTGTGGCATCACTTCATTTATTTTGTTGATTTCTAGCTGACTTTGCCCAGGGCTTTTTGTTACACTGGGGCACGTGACTTGAGAAGAGGGGATTTTTTTGGTTGACATTTTTTTATGCGCTGCTGAAGTAGTGTGGATTTCAAGTGGCGCAATTTAATTTTGCATGCTTTCTTGTAGGGGTAATAAAAGAAGGTACTGTTAGAATCATGTTGGAGCTTTTCAGAATATTTAAAAAAAACTGAAATGGTGCTTTCGTAAGAAGCCAGCTTCACACTGCGGCTAGAGAAGACTAAACGAAGTTATGCAGGGAGAAGAGGAGGAGCGGAAGTTGAACGTGGCGCAGGGGAGAGCGTGCACTCGGGCGTCTGCCTTGCCCCCCGCCCCCCTCCCAGGTCCTGAGACTTGGGCCTCAGTCGCAGACGTCCCGGCTACCGAGCGGGAGGGCCTACCGTCGACAGTCTGAGCCACCAGAACCAGGTGCCGCTGTTCCCTTCCTGCGTTTCCCGGGGCCAGAAGGCTCTGAACACGGGCCACCTCGGTTTCCACTGCCACTTCC
>NC_135507.1:9486329-9488829 GCF_052857255.1 Amblyomma americanum | reverse complement strand
TGCCTAAGTGCTGATTTGAGGTGCGGTTCTATTAGGTATCTAGGTTGATGGCACCTGAATGTATCGTGAAAAGAGCCTGTGTTGTGGCATCACTTCATTCATTTTCTTGATTTCTAGCTGACTTTGCCCAGGGCTTTTCGTTACACAGGGGCATGTGACTAGAGAGGAGGGGATTTTTTTGGTTCACATTTTTATGCGCTGCTCAAGTAGCATAGATTTCAAGTGGTGCAATTTAATTTTGCATGCTTTCTTGTAGGACTGATAAAAGAAGGTACTGTGAGGATCATGTTGGAGCTTTTCAGATTATTGAAAAAAAACTCTGAAAGGGTGTGTTTGTAAGGAGCCAGCTCCAGACTGTGGCTAGAGAAGACTAAACGAAGTTATGCAGGGAGAAGAGGAGGAGCGGAAGTTGAACGTGGCGCAGGGGAGAGCGTGCCGGCAGGTCTCTGCCTTGCCCGGCTTGCCTCGGCCGCAGACGTGCCGGCTACCGAACAGGAGGACCTACCGTAGACAGTCTGAGCCACCAGAACCAGGTGCCGCTGTTTCCTTTCTGCGTTTTCCGGGGCCGGCAAGCTCTAAACTCGGGCCGCCTCGGTTTCCACAGCCACTTCCTCTACATTTCCCAGGCTACCTGACCCGAGTCAGGTAGCCTGGGTTCCACAGGTGTGTCGGGTTCATGCGGTGGGATTGATGCCTGCCGTGGACACCGCCATCCACCCTACGTCTGTGTCAGTGTGCGAGCTGTGCTGATGTCCTGCCACACCTCCTCGCACTGCACACGAGCTACCAGACGGAGCATTGGAACACTAAAAGTTGAGTGGACCTTTCTTTCCCATTTTTAAGCTGCGTGTTTTGCGTCACGAAAGATTTTTTTTCTTGTTGTGTCTTAGATTCTTTTTATTTAGATTTAAATTAGACAATCCGCCCTTCAACTTAGGTTGCCCGAGGACCGCCTTATCCTCTCGCTCTGAAGCAGAAAAGCAGGAATTCGCAGCACGTGCATTGGAGAGGAAAACTTGACAGGCAGAGGTGCCGTCCCGTGAGCTTTCTGTGATACATGTGGCAACACTGGGAACGGCTCTTCAGTGGGGGCTACTCGAAGATGGTCTCCATGTCTGTGCCTTGCAGATCCACCCTGCAGAGTCAGGTGGAGTCCAACAATGGTCTATCATTATTGCTCTAAAAATGATCTGAGTCATCTGCATGAACCAGCATTTTCCCGGGCCTATAAGTAAGCTCGAGCCAATAAATTGAAAGAGTCAGTGTCCACATGATGAGTCAAGGTGATGCTTCGCTGTGCACTGCATAGTTAGAAGCGAACAAACCCAGGAGGTGTTTGTGTTCGGCGACAGCAGTAATTGGCCTTCTCCACACGTACTCGTGGAACTTTCTGACGCCACAATGCAAGGTTGTCGCATGCTTTTCAGCGTCGCTGTACTTTCAGCAGGAAGCAAAGATAGTGATAGAAATCCTTCTGGTCTCTAAGTTCTGTCACATTCGACATGTGCTCGGATTGCTCCTAGAATGTGGCGATGTGTTAAAGCTGAGTTTTTTCTTGCATTGTAGTATCCCATAATGGGAGCAGCACCTAGTAAGCTTGTGGATTTTCCTAAAAATCATTCTGTGACATTCCCTCAAACCCAGGTCCTACCTTCCCTTCAACAGTCCCTGTTGGTAGAACAAAGCAGGGGCACAACTGTAATGTAAAGCCGCAGAAGACCGCCTCCTCATTTATTGGCTACGTCAAAACCCAAGGTTATTAGCTGCTTGCCGCGCATCACCGTGGTTTTCTAGCCCAGGCAAGTGTTCCTTCATCACTCCAGTTTTCACTTCCGACCCGCTGTACGGCTAGTTGCCACGGTGTGTGGGCACTGTTTGCACTTTCGACCCACTCTTAGGCTCATCGTCGGGGTGTTGGGGCACGTTGGGTCGTGGGATATTTTCGACAGCTCTAACCTTGCCTGGGCGAGGCTGAATTGCAGAGCTTGAATTAACGTGTCCAACAACAGCCAGCTTCTGTACGCCTTTCTGATGGTGAGCCAGCAATGTCCGTGGCTTTCATGTAGAGGATGAAGGCAACTTTGATGGAGCTCCATTTTTTTGGCACCGTTGATGTCTCTATCAAACTTCTCTGGCGGCGAGCTACATTCCATGTCTTCTCCATCTGTTGTTTACTAGTTGAGGTAGACGTTTATCTACTTGTATCTTGTGACACCTGTTGCCCCAGTGCTCAGTCACTATTCTCCTTTCTCATGTGGCTTGCGAGCTCGGATGGAACGTCGTGCGCGGTTACATTAACTGTGGGACCTTACTGATGTCGCTGAATTTTCGTGTGCCGCATGCAAAAGCTGCAAAATGTTTCGACACATTTTATCCCGATTTGCACGCCATCTGTCCAATGACTCGTTTACAAATCTTATATAACAAAACGTTTAATGACATGGACATATTTGCCTAATTGTTGTTTTCGTGCCTGCTTTTAAATCTTTTGAAGTGGTGT
>NC_135507.1:9443829-9478829 GCF_052857255.1 Amblyomma americanum | reverse complement strand
TAAGGAGCCAGCTCCAGACTGTGGCTAGAGAAGACTAAACGAAGTTATGCAGGGAGAAGAGGAGTGGAAGCTGAACGTGGCGCAGGGGAGAGCGTGCCGGCAGGCGTCTGCCTTGCCCCTCGCCCCCTCCCAGGATCTCGGACTTGGGCCTCGGCCGCAGACGTCCCGGCTACCGAACAGGAGGGCCTACCGTAGACAGTCTGAGCCACCAGAACCAGGTGCCGCTGTTCCCTTCTTGCATTTCCCGGGGCCGGCAGGCTCCGAACTCGGGCCGCCTCGGTTTCCACTGCCACTTCCTCTACATTTCCCAGGCTACCTGACCCGAGTCAGGTAGCCTGGGTTCCACAGGTGTGTCGGGTTCATGCGGTGCGATTGATGCCTGCCGTGGACACCGCCATCCACCCTACGTCTGCGTCAGTGTGCGAGCTGTGCTGATGCACTGCCGCACCTCCTCGCACTGCGCACGAGCTACCGGACGGAGCATTGGAACGCTAAAAGTTGAGTGGACCTTCCCGTTTTTAAGCTGCGCGTTTTGCGTCACGGAAGATTTCTTTTTGTGTCTTAGATTTTTTTTATCTAGATTTTAATTAGGCAATCCGTCCTTAATTTTTAGGTTGCCCGAGGGCCGCCTTATCCCCTCCTCTCGCTCTGAAGCAGAAAAGCAGGAATTTGCAGCAAGTGCGTTGGAGAGGAAATCTTGACAGGCAGAGGTGCCGTCCCGTGAGCTTTCTGTGATACATGTGGCAACACTGGTAACGGCTCTTCTGTGGGGGCTACTCGTAGATGGTCTTCATTTCTGTGCCTTGTAGATCCATCCTGCACAGTCAGGTGGAGTCTAACAATTGTCTATCATCATTGGCCTAACAATGATCTCTGCATGAACATCTCTGCTTGAACAAAGATTATCTGCATGAACCTGCATTTTTCCCGGCCTATAAGTAAGCTTGAGCCAACAAATTGAAGGAGTCATTGTCCACATTATGAGTCAAAGTGATGCTTCGCTGTGCACTGCATAGTTAGAAGCGAACAAACCCAGGAGGTGTTTGTGTTCGCCGACAGCAGTAATTGGCCTTCTCCACACGTACTCGTGGAACTTTCTGACGCCACAATGCAAGGTTGTCGCATGCTTTTCAGCGTCACTGTACTTTCAGCAGGAAGCAAAGATAGTGATAGAAATCCTTCCGATCTCTAAGTTCTGTCACATTCGACGTGTGCTCGGATTGCCCCTAGACAATATGGCGATGTGTTAAAGCTGAGAAGTTTTTTCTTGCATTGTAGTATCCCATAATGGGAGGAGCACCTAGTAAGCTTGTGGATTTTCCGAAAAATCATTCTGTGTCATTCCCTCAAACCCAGGTCCTACCTACCCTGCAACAGTCCCTGTTGGTAGAACAAAGCAGGGGCACAACTGTAATGTAAAGCCGCAGAGGACCGCCTCCTCATTTATTGGCTACGTCAAAACCCAAGGTTATTAGCTGCTTGCCGCGCATCACCGTGGTTTTCTAGCCCAGGCAAGTGTTCCTTCATCACTCCAGTTTTCACTTCCGACCTGCTGTACGGCTAGTTGCCACGGTGTGTGGGCACTGTGTGCACTTTCGACCCACTCTTAGGCTCATCGTCGGGGTGTTGGGGCACGTTGGGTCGTGGGATATTTTCGACAGCTCTAACCTTGCCTGGGCGAGGCTGAATTGCAGAGCTTGAATTAACGTGTCCAACAACAGCCAGCTTCTGTACGCCTTTCTGATGGTGAGCCAGCAATGTCCGTGGCTTTCATGTAGAGGCTGAAGGCAACTTTGATGGAGCTCCATTTTTTTGGCACCGTTGATGTCTCTATCAAACTTCTCTGGCGGTGAGCTACATTCCATGTCTTCTCCATCTGTTGTTTACTAGTTGAGGTAGACGTTGATCTACTTGTATCTTGTGACACCTGTTGCCCCAGGGCTCAGTCACTATTCTCCTTTCTCATGTGGCTTGCGAGCTCGGATGGATTGTGACATGTTGTCCCTCTGTCAAGGGTGGTAGATCTCTTGCTCTCTGGTTGAGGTGAAAAAGCATCGTTCGTCTTTTCTTCTTACGCTGGTGGTCAGAATTGACTGGCTTTGGCTACGACTGCTTTGTTGTTGTTGGGTGTGTAGTTCGTCTGCGTCTGAGCCTGCCCATCAGGTTCCGAGCAGGACTAGCTTTCAGGTGCCGGAGTGGCATGTTGCTATAGTTGAGGAATGCCCTGTGTGGATCGCTCTTACTTGCATCTGTGTTCTTTAAGAGCACAGTATTAACTGAAGATTCGGCCATGCAGTTAGATTTCGGATAGCTCGGGATTGATGCGACATGCTCGAAGTCCCATTGTCCTGCAACCCTGCTGAATGCTTCGCTGGAGAATTGCAGGCCATTTATATCTCTGACTGGAACGCTTGGGATGCCACGTCTTGCAAAGTGGGCTCTCAGTTTGTGGATCACATAAGCAGATGTCAGCGAGTCGAGCTGGTCGGCTTTCCAGAAGTTAGTGCTGTGGCCTTGTGCAGTGTTGCAGATGTCCCCATTTGTTGTTGTAGGTGTCGTGCCATCATCGGTAACGTGATGTTGAGCACAGCGAGCTCCGTCGTTGCACTTATGGATCCGGGTTTCGCAGTTCTCGTTTCTGTGCTGGGTGCGTCTGGCGTTCTCGATAGTCCGATTCCGGGTGGATCTCCAAGCGAGGTATTCATCCCAAAATTACTCCGAGGGCGTGTTGTCAACAACTCATCTGTGCGCGTTCCAGCTTGCTCCGATATCGGCGTGGAGTTTCTCGGCTTCGAAGTGCCCTCCCCGCCGCTTGTCACTGCTGTTAAACTCGCTCGGGTTCCTGTAACCTAGTAGGCTGCTGTGGGTACGCCAGTTCGTCCATTCAATGTTTCCTCGTCCTCATGTCAGTCTTAAATCGTCGCACATAAGCACACTTGCTAATTTAAGAAGTTGAATCAATGAAACGGGTAACACGTTTACCGACATTGTGGTACATGATGCAGTGTCTGCTTTCGTTTCGACGGTTGCGTAATATGAAGATCCTTGCGAGCGTCCCATCTCGTGATCCCTGTCTCGCATCCAGTCTTTTATCATCTGCCACCCGCTTGGGCATTTCTTCCTAGCCGGCAGCGGTTGCCCACGAAGCGAAGATCCGATGAAATGACGTAGAGTCGCACGTGCGTTCAGGCTAACAGTTCTTTATCATCGACGCATCTGCAAGTAAGATGACGCACATGGCTAATTTGGATTGCCATCGAAAGGCAATCTCTACGACGCTGAAATATGACCTGAGAAGCAGCTTCAAACAGTTGCCACATGCACTGAGAATGGCCCCCATATGTGTATTCATCGATACAAACTGGAGGCTGTCCGCACCCAGAGGAACTCGCTGATATGCTTATCGTAAATCCAGATTTGTAAAGTTTTCTCCGCCGGATGATACATCCTACAACTCTTCAGCACATGGAAGGAAAGAAATCTTGTAAAAGGCAACGTGATGCACGGTCGGCTTTGAATCTCCGCAAGCTGGCAAATGCCCTCATTTCCTTGCGGCGATGCAACTAGACGGCAAAACGGGCCACAACCAACTCTTGATTTTTATGGTTCCATCGAAACCCAAACTATTCCCACGTTTTTTTACTGCTGCCGTACACAGGAGTTTGTCTGCAGAGGCCATGCGCCAACAATCTCCCCTTATATGAAAGCTTGCGGCTGTTTGAACCCGGGTTTCGATCTGGCGGCTCGTAGAGGTTCTCCTTGTCTGTGCCATGCAGACGGGTTGTGCGCAACGACCTCTGCCGAAGAGCAAGGCCCTAGCCAGCCGCTCGAAAGCGTCAGGAACTCACGGTGGATCTGTTCTGAATGTCCTGGACTGTGCGGATGTTCCTGGCAGCAGCTGTGGCACAGGGTAGCACCCCTTTTCAGCACGGATCATCATCCGCTTGGCTGCTTTAAATCGACAGTGGTCTGAATGTCGGGGTGCAAGAGTGGGGTGGAGACCATCTTTCAGCTCATCAGTAATTCCCATTGCGCACGCTGCAGTTACGTCGTGTTCTGCTGTCTGAATTTTTGTTAGTGTGAGGCACACTTTCTGCGGCCTTGTGGAGGCGGCATGGTAGCTTTCTTTCGTCGGATTTTGGAACAGCTGTCTTGCCTGTTCGGTTTTTGAAGCGCATTGGCAGACTCCACTAGCATTTTTGTTTTTGCGAAGCACACTTTCTGCACCATTGTGAAGGCGGCATGGTAGCTTTGTTTCATCGGATTTTGGGACAGCAGTCTAGTCTGCTCGATTTTGAATCCCTCTGGTACACTCAACTCTTGAATTTTCGTTATTGTGAAGGACACTTTTTGAGCTCTTGTAAAGGCGACATGGTAGCTTTGTTTCATCGGATTTTGGAACAGTACTCTTGTCTGGGCAGTTCTGAGTCCTTTTGGTACACTGCTCAAATTTTTGTCAGTGTGCAGCACACTTTCTGAGCCCTTGTGACGGCGGCATGGTAGCTTTGTTTCATCGGATTTTGGAAGAGCAGTCTTCTGTGCCAGGTAGCTGACCATTCCAACGTACTGCTGGACATCGTGTGCCTCGACACTCGCTGGCATATCTGGTATCACACTGGCCTTTTCGGGATCGATGTGTGGGCCTGCTTTTGTCAGAGTTTCACCCGGAAATGTCTTGCTTGAGCAGTGAAGTTCATATTTCTCTCTGTTGAGAAGCAGACCGCTCGGCTGGCATCTCTGTAGCAGGTTGTCTACCTTCTTGTCATGGTCATGCCGAACTTCATAATCTTTTTCCAACACCGATCGGCAAAACTTCATCCCCAACAAAAATACGGCATCTAGTCCATCATGTGCTGACCGTAGTTTTGTGTGGAAAATTTTGCTGGTGACCGCGAGACCGAAATGAAGATGCAGGCAGTGGTAACATGCCATCGGCGTCAGGAATGGAGCCATGAGACTCGACTCTCCATCAAGAATTCACTGCTAGTAATCATAATGCACATCCAGCTTTGAGAAGATCTCTGATTTTTGCGTCTTGAGGCAGAATGTCGTCGACGATTGGCGGCGAGTAGCAATCGCGCTGCAATCCTTCATTGAGTTCTTGAGCGTGAATAGAGACCTCATTTCCCCATTCTTCTATGTCGCCCCAGCCGTGCGGCTGCCCATGGGGTCAGCTCAGTGTCGTTCTTGACCAGGCCCCTGTGTTGTTGTCTCAAAAAATACGCAGTGCAGCTCTCTGTTCCTGTGAACTATTTTTCAGCCTAAGTTCTGATTTCAGGTGCTGTTCTACTAGGTATCTAAGTTGATGGCACCACCAGAATCTATCGTGAAAATGGCTTGTGTTGTGGCATCACTTCATTTATTTTGTTGATTTCTAGCTGACTTTGCCCAGGGCTTTTTGTTACACTGGGGCACGTGACTTGAGAAGAGGGGATTTTTTTGGTTGACATTTTTTTATGCGCTGCTGAAGTAGTGTGGATTTCAAGTGGCGCAATTTAATTTTGCATGCTTTCTTGTAGGGGTAATAAAAGAAGGTACTGTTAGAATCATGTTGGAGCTTTTCAGAATATTTAAAAAAAACTGAAATGGTGCTTTCGTAAGAAGCCAGCTTCACACGGCGGCTAGAGAAGGCTAAACGAAGTTATGCAGGGAGAAGAGGAGGAGCGGAAGCTGAACGTGGCGCAGGGGAGAGCGTGCACTCGGGCGTCTGCCTTGCCCCCCGCCCCCCTCCCAGGTCCTGAGACTTGGGCCTCAGTCGCAGACGTCCCGGCTACCGAGCGGGAGGGCCTACCGTCGACAGTCTGAGCCACCAGAACCAGGTGCCGCTGTTCCCTTCCTGCGTTTCCCGGGGCCAGCAGGCTCTGAACACGGGCCACCTCGGTTTCCACTGCCACTTCCTCTCCTTTTCCCAGGCTACCTGACTCAGGTCAGGTCAGGTAGCCTGGGCTCCACAGGTGTGACAGATTGATGCGTTTGGATTGATTCCTGCTGTGGACACCGCCATCCACCCTACGTCTGCGTCAGTGTGCGGGTTGTGCTGATGTCCTGCTGCACCTCCTCTCTCTGCGCACGAGCTACCAGACGGAGCATTGGAGCACCAAAACTTGAGTGGACCTTCCCTCCCCTTTTTAAGCTGTGTGTGTTGCGTCACGGAAGAATATTTTTCTTTTTGTGTCTTAGACTGTTTTTTCTTTCGATTTAAATTAGACAATCCGCCCTTCAACTTAAAGGTTGCACGAGGGCCGCCTTATGCTCTCGCTCTGAGGCAGAAAAGCAGGTGCTCTCAGCAGGTGCGTTGGAGAGGAAAGCTTGACAGGCAGAGGTGCCGCCCCCGTGAGCTTTCTGTGATACATGTGCCAGCACTGGGAATGGCTCTTCAGTGGGGGCTACTCGTAGATGGTCCCCATGTCTGTGCCTTGTGGATCTATCCTGCAAATTCAGGTGGAGTCTAACAATGGTCCATCATCATTGCTCTAACAACGATTTGAGTCATCTGCATGAACCAGCATTTTTCCCAGCCTCTAAGTAAGCTTGAGCCAATAAATTGAAAGAGTCAGTGTCCACATGATGAGTCAAGGTGATGCTTCGCTGTGCACTGCATAGTTAGAAGCGAACAAACCCAGCAAGTGTTTGTGGTTAGCGACAGCAGTAATTGGCCCTCTCCAAGCGTACTCGTGGAACTTTTTGATGGCACAATTAAAGGTTGTCGCATGCTTTTCAGCGTCGCTGTACTTTCAGCAGGAAGCAAAGGTAGTGATAGAAATCCTTCTGGTCTCTAAGTTCTGTCACATTCGACATGTGCTCGGATTGCTCCTAGAATGTGGCGATGTGTTAAAGCTGAGTTTTTTCTTGCATTGTAGTATCCCATAATGGGAGCAGCACCTAGTAAGCTTGTGGATTTTCCTAAAAATCATTCTGTGACATTCCCTCAAACCCAGGTCCTACCTACCCTGCAACAGTCCCTGTTGGTAGAACAAAGCAGGGGCACAACTGTAATGTAAAGCCGCAGAAGACCGCCTCCTCATTTATTGGCTACGTCAAAACCCAAGGTTATTAGCTGCTTGCCGCGCATCACCGTGGTTTTCTAGCCCAGGTGAGTGTTCCTTCATCACTTTCAGTTTTCACTTCCGACCCGTTGTACGGCTAGTCGGCACGGTGTGCGGGTGCCGTTTGCACTTTCGACCCACTCTTAGGCTCATCGTCGGGGTGTTGGGGGCACGTTGGGTCGTGGGAAATTTTCGACAGCTCTAACCTTCCCTGGGTGAGGTTGAACTCCAGAGCTTGAATTAACGTGTCCAACAACAGCCAGCTTCTGGAAGCCTTTCTGACGGTGAGCCAGCAATGTTCGTGGCTTTCATGTAGAGGCTGAAGGCTACTTTGAAGGAGCTCTATTTTTTGGCATCGTTGATGTCGCTGTCAAACTTCTCTGGCGGCGAGCTACTTTCCATGTCTTCTCTGTCTGTTTTCAAGTTGAGGCAGACGTTGATCTACTTGGATCTTGCGACACTTGTCGCCACACTGCTCAGTCGCTATTCTCCTTTCTCATGTGGCTTGTGAGCTCGGATGGACTGTGACATGTTGCCTCTCGGTCAAAGGTGGTAGATCTCTTGCTCTCTGGTTGAGGTGAAAAAGCATCATCCGTCTTTTGTTTATATGGTCCTTGTCAGAAGTTTCTGTCTTTGGCTTCGACAGCTTTGTTGTTGTTGGGAGTGTAGTTCGTCTGCGTCTGAGCCTGCCCATCAGGAACTGAGCTGGACTAGCTTTCAAGTGCTGCAGTGGCGTGTTGCTATTGTCGAGGAACGCAATGTGTGGATCACTGTTACTTGCGTCTGTGTTCTTTAAGAGCATTTTCACAGTACTAACGGAAGATTCTGCCATGCAATTCGATTTCGGATAGCTTGGGATATATGCGACATGCTCGAAGTCCCATTGTCCTGCAACCCTGCTGAATGCTTCGCTGGAGAATTGCGGGCCATTTATATCTCCGACTGGAATGCTTGGGATGCCGCGCCTTGCAAATTGGGCTCTCAGTTTGTGGATGACATAAGCAGAAGTCAGCGAGTCAAGCTGGTCGGCTTCCCAGAAGTTAGCGCTGTGGTCTTGTGCAGTGTTGTAGATTTCTCCATTTGTTGTTGTAGGAAATGTGCCATCATCTGTAGCGTGATGCTGAGCACAGCGAGCTCCGTCGTTGCACTTATGGATCCGGGTTCCGCAGTTCTCGTTTCTGTGCTGGGTGCGTCTGGCGTTCTCGAGAGTCCGATTCAGGGTGGATCTCTAAGCGAGGTTTGCATTCGAAAAGTACTCCGAGGTCGTGATGTCAGCTACTCATCTATGCGAATTCCAGCTTCCTCCGATATCGGCGCGGAGATTCTCGGCTTCGGAGCGTCCTCTTCGTAGCTTGTGACTGCTGTTGCACTAGCTCGTGCTACTGTAACCTTGTGTGCTGCCAAAGCTACGCCTGATCGTCCATTCAAATTGTCCTCGTCGCCATGTCAGTCTCAAGTCGTTGCACAAAAGCACACTTGCGAATTTAAGGAGTTAATTCAAGGAAGCGCATAGCACGGCTACCGACATTGTGGTACCTGACGCAGCGTCTGCTTTGGTTTCAGCGCTTGCATAATCTGAATGTCGTGAGCGTCCCTTCTCGTGATGCCCGTCTCGCATCCCATCTTTTATCGTCTGCCTCCCGCTTGGGCATTTCTTCCTAACTGGCGCTGGTTGCCCACGAAGCGAAGATCCGATGAAATGACGGAGAGTCGCACGTGCGTTCAGGCTAACAGTTTTTTATCATCGACGCATCTGCAAGTAAGATGAAGCACATGGCTAATTTGGATTGCCATCAAAAGGCAATCTCTACGACGCTGAAATATGTCCTAAGAAGCTGCTTCAAAACAGTTGCCACATGCACTGAGAATGGCCCCCATATGTGTATTCATCGATACAAACTGGAGGCTGTCCGCACCCAGAGGAACTCGCTGATATGCATATCGTAAATCAAGTTTTCTCCGCCGGATGACACATCCTACAACTCTTCAGCACATGGAAGGAAAGAAATCTTGTAAAAGGCGACGTGATGCACGGTCAGCTTTGAATCTCCGCAAGCTGGCAAATGCCCTCATATCCTTGCGGCGATGCAACTAGACGGCAAAACGGGCCACAACCAACTCTTGATTTTTATGGTTCCATCGAAACCCAAACTATTCCCACGTTGTTTTACTGCTGCCGTACACAGGAGTTTGTCTGCAGAGGTCATGCACCAACAATCTCCCCTTATATGAAAGCTTGCGGCTGTTTGAACCCGGGTTTCGATCTCGCGGCTCGTAGAGGTTCCCCTTGTCTGTGCCATGCAGACGGGTTCTGCGCAACGACCTCTGCCGAAGAGCAAGGCCCTAGCCAGCCGCTCGAAAGCGTCAGGAACTCACGGTGGATCTGTTCTGATTGTCCTGAACTGTGCGGATGTTCCTGGCAGCAGCTGTAGCAAAGGGTAGCACCCCTTTTCAGCACGGATCATCATCCGCTTGGCTGCTTTTAATCGACAGTGGTCCGAATGTCGGGGTGCAAGAGTGGGGTGGAGACCATCTTTCAGCTCATCAGTAATTCCCATTGCGCACGCTGCAGTTACGTCGTGTTCTGCTGTCTGAATTTTTGTTAGTGTGAGGCACACTTTCTGTGGCCTTGTGGAGGCGGCATGGTAGCTTTGTTTCATCGGATTTTGGAACAGCTGTCTTGCCTGTTCGGTTTTTGAAGCGCCTTGGCAGACTCCACTAGCATTTTTGTTTATGCGAAGCACACTCTCTGCGCCATTGTGAAGGCGGCATGGTAGCTTTGTTCCATCGGATTTTGGGACAGCAGTCTAGTCTGCTCGTTTTTGAATCCCTCTGGTACACTCAACTCTTGAATTTTCAATACTTTGAAGCACACTTGCTGCGCCATTGTGAAGACGGCACGGTAGCTCTGTGTCATTGGATTTTGGAACAGCAGTCTTGTCTGCTCTGCTTTGAAGATCCTTGGTAGACTCCACTTGAATTTTTGTTAGTCTGTCACAGTTTCTGCACCATTGTGAAGGCAGAATGGCAGCTTTGTTTCGTCGGATTTGGAACAGCAGTCTTTTCTGCTCGATATTGAATCCCTTTGATACACTCAACTCTTGAATTTTTGTTATTGTGAAGCACACTTTCTGCGCCCTTGTGAAGGTGGCATGGTAGCTTTGTTTCATCGGATTTTGGAACAGCAGTCTTGTCCGCTCGGTTTTGAAGGTCCTTGGCAGACTCCACTTGAATTTTTGTTTCTTTCACACTTTCTGCACCATTGTGAAGGGCGGCATGGTAGCTTTGTTTCGTCGGATTTTGGAACAGCAGTCTTGTCCGCTCGATTTTGAATCCTTTTGGTACACTCAGCTCTTGAATGTGTGTTAGTATTGAGCACACTTTCTATGCCCTTGTGAAGGCAGCATGGCAGCTTTGTTTCGTCAGATTTGGAACAGCAGTCTTGTCTGCTCAATATTGAATCCCTTTGATACACTCAACTCTTGAATTTTTGTTATTGTGAAGCACACTTTCTGCGCCCTTGTGAAGGTGGCATGGTAGCTTTGTTCCATCGGATTTTGGAACAGCAGTCTTGTCTGCTCGGTTTTGAAGATCCTTGGCAGACTCCACTTGAATTTTTGTTAGTCCTTCACACTTTTTGCACCATTGTGAAGGCAGCATGGTAGCTGTGTTTCGTCGTATTTTGGAACAGCGGTCTTGTCTGCTCGATTTTGAATCCTTTTGGTACACTCAACTCTTTAATTTGTGTTAATATTGAGCAGACTTTCTACGCCCTTGTGAAGGCAGTATAGTAGCTTTGTTTCACCGGATTTTGGAACAGCAGTCTTGTCTCCTCGATTTTGAATCCCTTTTGTACACTCAACTGTTGAATTTTTGTTATTGTGAAGCACACTTTCTGCGCCCTTGTGAAGGTGGCATGGTAGCTTTGTTCCATCGGATTTTGGAACAGCAGTCTTGTCTGCTCGGTTTTGAAGATCCTTGGCAGACTCCACTTGAATTTTTGTTAGTCCTTCACACTTTTTGCACCATTGTGAAGGCAGCATGGTAGCTGTGTTTCGTCGGATTTTGGAACAGCGGTCTTGTCTGCTCGATTTTGAATCCTTTTGGTACACTCAACTCTTTAATTTGTGTTAATATTGAGCAGACTTTCTACGCCCTTGTGAAGGCAGTATAGTAGCTTTGTTTCACCGGATTTTGGAACAGCAGTCTTGTCTCCTCGATTTTGAATCCCTTTTGTACACTCAACTGTTGAATTTTTGTTATTGTGAAGCACACTTCCTGCACCATTGTGAAGGTGGCATGGTAGCTTTGTTTCGTCAGATTTTGGAACAGCAGAGTTGTCTGCTCTGTTTTGAATCCCTTTGATATATCCAACTCTTGAATTTTTGTTATTGTGAAGCACACTTTCTGTGTCCTTGTGAAGGTGGCGTGGTGCCTTTGTTTCATCGTGTTTTAGAACAGCAGTCTTGTCTGCTCGGTTTTGAAGCGCTTTGGCAGACTCCACTTGAATATTTTTAGTGTGAAGCACACTTTTTGGGCCATTGAGGACGCGGTACGATTGCTTTGTTTTGTTGGATTTTGGAACAGCAGTCTTGTCTCCTCGGTTTTGAAGTGCTTTTGCATGCTCCACTTGAATTTTTGTTAGTCTGCAGCACATTTTGTGCATCCTTGTAGAGGGAGGTCAGTAGCTTTGTTTCGTCGAGTTTCGGAACAGCAGTTTTGTCTGCTGGTTTTGAATCCCCTTGGCACACCGCTCTTGACTTTTTGTGGGTGTGAAGCACACTTTCTGCTCCCTGTTTCAGGCATAATGCTACTGTGGTAATAAGATCAACTTATTCTGGTGAAACTTATCGTGCGAGAACACTACGGCCAGAATTTCTTTATCTGTTTACACATACTGGACCTCGCTTTGTGTGAGTGCTCTGCGTGCAAAAGATTTTGAGATTCCGTCTTCAAGAATTGCAGCTCCAAGTTCATGTTCACTGGCATTACACTGCACCACTAGTGCTTTTCTTGCGTCGCAGTATGCCAGTACTGGTGCTTTTCCTACAAGGTATTTTCTCTGTTGGAGTGCTTTTGCCTCTTTAACATCTTTGATGGTCAGCTCGCTGAGTGGCTCTATGACTTGGGAGATTTTCGTAAAGGAACCGTGCCAGGTAGCTGACAATTCCGACGTACTGCTGGACATCATGTGCCTCGACACTCGCTGGCATATCTGGTATCACACTGGCCTTTTCGGGATCGAAGTGTGGGCCTGCTTTTGTCAGAGTTTCACCCGGAAATGTCTTGCTTGAGCAGTGAAGTTCATATTTCTCTCTGTTGAGAAGCAGACCGCTCGGCTGGCATCTCTGTAGCAGGTTGTCTACCTTCTTGTCATGATCATGCCGAACTTCATAATCTTTTTCCAACACCGATCGGCAAAACTTCATCCCCAACAAAAATACGGCATCTAGTCCATCATGTGCTGACCGTAGTTTTGTGTGGAAAATTTTGCTGGTGACCGCGAGACCGAAATGAAGATGCAGGCAGTGGTAACATGCCATCGGCGTCAGGAATGGAGCCATGAGACTCGACGCTCCATCAAGAATTCACTGCTAGTAACCATAATGCACATCCAGCTTTGAGAAGATCTCTGATTTTGCGTCTGGAGGCAGAATGTCGTCGACGATTGGCGGCGAGTAGCATTCGCGCTGCAATCCTTCGTTGAGTTCTTGAGCGTGAATAGAGACCTCATTTCCCCATTCTTCTATGTCGCCCCAGCCGTGCGGCTGCCCATGGGGTCGGCTCAGTGTCGTTCTTGACCACGCCCCTGTGTTGTTGTCTCAAAAAATACGCAGTGCAGCTCCCTGTTCCTGTGAACTATTTTTCAGCCTAAGTTCTGATTTCAGGTGCTGTTCTACTAGGTATCTAAGTTGATGGCACCACCAGAATCCATCGTGAAAATGGCTTGTGTTGTGGAATCACTTCATTTATTTTGTTGATTTCTAGCTGACTTTGCCCAGGGCTTTTTGTTACACTGGGGCACGTGACTTGAGAAGAGGGGATTTTTTTGGTTGACATTTTTTTATGCGCTGCTGAAGTAGTGTGGATTTCAAGTGGCGCAATTTAATTTTGCATGCTTTCTTGTAAGGGTAATAAAAGAAGGTACTGTTAGAATCATGTTGGAGCTTTTCAGAATATTTATAAAAAACTGAAATGGTGCTTTCGTAAGAAGCCAGCTTCACACTGCGGCTAGAGAAGACTAAACGAAGTTATGCAGGGAGAAGAGGAGGAGCGGAAGCTGAACGTGGCGCAGGGGAGAGCGTGCACTCGGGCGTCTGCCTTGCCCCCCGCCCCCCTCCCAGGTCCTGAGACTTGGGCCTCAGTCGCAGACGTCCCGGTACCGAGCGGGAGGGCCTACCGTCGACAGTCTGAGCCACCAGAACCAGGTGCCGCTGTTCCCTTCCTGCGTTTCCCGGGGCCAGCAGGCTCTGAACACGGGCCACCTCGGTTTCCACTGCCACTTCCTCTCCTTTTCCCAGGCTACCTGACTCAGGTCAGGTAGCCTGGGCTCCACAGGTGTGACAGGTTGATGCGGTTGGATTGATTCCTGCTGTGGACACCGCCATCCACCCTACGTCTGCGTCAGTGTGCGGGTTGTGCTGATGTCCTGCCGCACCTCCTCTCTCTGAGCACGAGCTACCAGACGGAGCATTGGAGCACCAAAAGTTGAGTGGACCTTTCTTTCCCCTTTTTAAGCTGTGTGTTTTGCGTCACGGAAGATTATTTTTCTTTTTGTGTCTTAGACTGTTTTTTCTTTAGATTTAAATTAGACAATCCGCCCTTCAACTTAAAGGTTGCACGAGGGCCGCCTTATGCTCTCGCTCTGAGGCAGAAAAGCAGGTGCTCTCAGCATGTGCGTTGGAGAGGAAAGCTTGACAGGCCGAGGTGCTGCCCCCCGTGAGCTTTCTGTGATACATGTGCCAGCACTGGGAATGGCTCTTCAGTGGGGGCTACTCGTAGATGGTCCCCATGTCTGTGCCTTGTGGATCTATCCTGCAAATTCAGGTGGAGTCTAACAATGGTCCATCATCATTGCTCTAACAACGATTTGAGTCATCTGCATGAACCAGCATTTTTCCCAGCCTCTAAGTAAGCTTGAGCCAATAAATTGAAAGAGTCAGTGTCCACATGATGAGTCAAGGTGATGCTTCGCTGTGCACTGCATAGTTAGAAGCGAACAAACCCAGCAAGTGTTTGTGGTTAGCGACAGCAGTAATTGGCCCTCTCCAAGCGTACTCGTGGAACTTTTTGACGGCACAATTAAAGGTTGTCGCATGCTTTTCAGCGTCGCTGTACTTTCAGCAGGAAGCAAAGATAGTGATAGAAGTCCTTCCGGTCTCTGCAAGTTCTGTCACATTCGACATGTGCTCGGATTGCCCCTAGACAATGTCGCGATGTGTCAAACCTGAAAATAAGTTCTTTCCTTGCATTGTAGTGTCCCACAATGGTAGCAGCACCTAGTAAGCTTGTGGTTTTGCCGAAAAATCATTGTTTCATTTCCTCAAACCCAGGTCCTACCCTTCAACAGTCCCTGTTGGTAGAACAAAGCAGGGGCACAACTGTATTGCAAAGCCGCTAAGGCCTGTCTCCTCATTTATTGGCTACGTCAAAACCCAATGTTATTACCTGCTTGCCGCACATCACTGTGGTTTTCTAGCCCAGGTGAGTGTTCCTTCATCACTTTCAGTTTTCACTTCCGACCCGTTGTACGGCTAGTCGGCACGGTGTGCGGGTGCCGTTTGCACTTTCGACCCACTCTTAGGCTCATCGTCGGGGTGTTGGGGGCACGTTGGGTCGTGGGAAATTTTCGACAGCTCTGACCTTCCCTGGGTGAGGTTGAACTCCAGAGCTTGAATTAACGTGTCCAACAACAGCCAGCTTCTGGAAGCCTTTCTGACGGTGAGCCAGCAATGTTCGTGGCTTTCATGTAGAGGCTGAAGGCTACTTTGAAGGAGCTCTATTTTTTGGCATCGTTGATGTCGCCGTCAACCTTCTCTGGCGGCGAGCTACTTTCCATGTCTTCTCCGTCTGTTTTCAAGTTGAGGCAGACGTTGATCTACTTGGATCTTGCGACACCTGTCGCCACACTGCTCAGTCGCTATTCTCCTTTCTCATGTGGCTTGTCAGCTCGGATGGACTGTGACATGTTGCCCCTCTGTCAAAGGTGGTAGATCTCTTGCTCTCTGGTTGAGGTGAAAAATCATCGTCCGTTTTTTGTTTATATGGTCCTTGTCAGAAGTTACTGTCTTTGGCTTCGACAGCTTTGTTGTTGTTGGGAGTGTAGTTCGTCTGCGTCTGAGCCTGCCCATCAGGAACTGAGCAGGACTAGCTTTCAAGTGCTGCAGTGGCGTGTTGCTATTATCGAGGAACGCAATGTGTGGATCACTGTTACTTGCGTCTGTGTTCTTTAAGAGCATTTTCACAGTACTAGCGGAAGATTCTGCCATGCAATTCGATTTCGGATAGCTTGGGATATATGCGACATGCTCGAAGTCCCATTGTCCTGCAACCCTGCTGAATGCTTCGCTGGAGAATTGCGGGCCATTTGTATCTCCGACTGGAATGCTTGGGATGCCGCGCCTTGCAAAGTGGGCTCTCAGTTTGTGGATGACATAAGCAGAAGTCAGCGAGTCAAGCTGGTCGGCTTCCCAGAAGATAGCGCTGTGGTCTTGTGCAGTGTTGTAGATTTCTCCATTTGTTGTTGTAGGAAATGTGCCATCATCTGTAGCGTGATGCTGAGCACAGCGAGCTCCGTCGTTGCACTTATGGATCCGGGTTCCGCAGTTCTCGTTTCTGTGCTGGGTGCGTCTGGCGTTCTCGAGAGTCCGATTCAGGGTGGATCTCTAAGTGAGGTTTGCATTCGAAAAGTACTCCGAGGTCGTGATGTCAGCTACTCATCTATGCGAATTCCAGCTTCCTCCGATATCGGCGTGGAGATTCTCGGCTTCGGAGCGTCCTCTTCGTGGCTTGTGACTGCTGTTGCACTAGCTCGTGCTACTGTAACCTTGCGTGCTGCCAAAGCTACGCCTGATCGTCCATTCAAATTGTCCTCGTCGCCAAGTCAGTCTCAAGTCGTTGCATAAAAGCACACTTCCGAATTTAAGGAGTTAATTCAAGGAAGCGCATAGCAGGTTACCGACATTGTGGTACATGATGCAGTGTCTGCTTTCGTTTCGACGGTTGCGTAATATGAAGATCCTTGCGAGCGTCCCATCTCGTGATCCCTGTCTCGCATCCAGTCTTTTATCATCTGCCACCCGCTTGGGCATTTCTTCCTAGCCGGCAGCGGTTGCCCACGAAGCGAAGATCCGATGAAATGACGTAGAGTCGCACGTGCGTTCAGGCTAACAGTTCTTTATCATCGACGCATCTGCAAGTAAGATGAAGCACATGGCTAATTTGGATTGCCATCAAAAGGCAATCTCTACGACGCTGAAATATGACCTGAGAAGCAGCTTCAAACAGTTGCCACATGCACTGAGAATGGCCCCCATATGTGTATTCATCGATACAAACTGGAGGCTGTCCGCACCCAGAGGAACTCGCTGATATGCATATCGTAAATCCAGCTTTGTAAAGTTTTCTCCGCCGGATGATACATCCTACAACTGTTCAGCACATGGAAGGAAAGAAATCTTGTAAAAGGCAACGTGATGCACGGTCGGCTTTGAATCTCCGCAAGCTGGCAAATGCCCTCATTTCCTTGCGGCGATGCAACTAGACGGCAAAACGGGCCACAACCAACTCTTGATTTTTATGGTTCCATCGAAACCCAAACTATTCCCACGTTTTTTTACTGCTGCCGTACACAGGAGTTTGTCTGCAGAGGTCATGCGCCAACAATCTCCCCTTATATGAAAGCTTGCGGCTGTTTGAACCCGGGTTTCGATCTCGCGGCTCGTAGATGTTCCCCTTGTCTGTGCCATGCAGACGATTTCTGCGCAACGACCTCTGCCGAAGAGCAAGGCCCTAGACAGCCGCTCGAAAGCGTCGGGAACTCACGGTGGATCTGTTCTGAATGTCCTGGACTGTGCGGATGTTCCTGGCAGCAGCTGTGGCACTGAGTAGCACCCTTTTTCAGCACGGATCATCATCCGCTTGGCTGCTTTTAATCGACAGTGGTCCGAATGTCGGGGTGCAAGAGTGGGGTGGAGACCATCTTTCAGCTTATCAGTAATTCCCATTGCGCACGCTGCAGTTACGTCGTGTTCTGCTGTCTGAATTTTTGTTAGTGTGAGGCACACTTTCTGTGGCCTTGTGGAGGCGGCATGGTAGCTTTGTTTCATCGGATTTTGGAACAGCTGTCTTGCCTGTTCGGTTTTTGAAGCGCCTTGGCAGACTCCACTAGCATTTTTGTTTATGCGAAGCACACTCTCTGCGCCATTGTGAAGGCGGCATGGTAGCTTTGTTCCATCGGATTTTGGGACAGCAGTCTAGTCTGCTCGTTTTTGAATCCCTCTGGTACACTCAACTCTTGAATTTTCGATACATTGAAGCACACTTGCTGCGCCATTGTGAAGACGGCACGGTAGCTCTGTGTCATTGGATTTTGGAACAGCAGTCTTGTCTGCTCTGCTTTGAAGATCCTTGGTAGACTCCACTTGAATTTTTGTTAGTCTGTCACAGTTTCTGCACCATTGTGAAGGCAGCATGGCAGCTTTGTTTCACCGGATTTGGAACAGCAGTCCTGTCTGCTCGGTTTTGAAGATCCTTGGCAGACTCCACTTGAATTTTTGTTAGTCCTTCACACTTTTTGCACCATTGTGAAGGCGGCATGGTAGCTTTGTTTCGTCGGATTTTGGAACAGCAGTCTGGTCTGCTCGATTTTGAATCCTTTTGGTACACTCAGCTCTTGAATGTGTGTTAGTATTGAGCACACTTTCTACGCCCTTGTGAAGGCGGTATGGTAGCTTTGTTTCACCGGATTTGGAACAGCAGCCTTGTCTGCTCGTTTTTGAAGATCCTTGGCAGACTCCACTGGAATTTTTGTTAGTCTTTCACACTTTCTGCATCATTGTGAAGGGCTGCATGGTAGTTTTGTTTCGTCGGATTTTGGAACAGCAGTCTTGTCTGCTCGATTTTGAATCCTTTTGGTACACTCAACTCTTGAATTTGTATTAATATTGAGCAGACTTTCTACGCCCTTGTGAAGGCAGTATAGTAACTTTGTTTCACCTGATTTTGGATTAGCAGTCTAGTCTCCTCGATTTTGAATCCCTTTTGTACACTCAACTCTTGAATTTTTGTTATTGTGAAGCACACTTCCTGCGCCCTTGTGAAGGTGGCATGGTAGCTTTGTTTCGTCAGATTTTGGCACAGCAGAGTTGTCTGCTCTGTTTTGAATCCCTTTGATATATCCAACTCTTGAATTTTTGTTATTGTGAAGCACACTTTCTGTGTCCTTGTGAAGGTGGCGTGGTGCCTTTGTTTCATCGTGTTTTAGAACAGCAGTCTTGTCTCCTCGGTTTTGAAGTGCTTTTGCATGCTCGACTTGAATTTTTGTTAGTCTGCAGCACATTTTGTGCATCCTTGTAGAGGGAGGTCAGTAGCTTTGTTTCGTCGAGTTTCGGAACAGCAGTTTTGTCTGCTGGTTTTGAATCCCCCTGGCACATTGCTCTTGACTTTTTGTGGGTGTGAAGCACACTTTCTGCTCCCTGTTTCAGGCATAATGCTACTGTGGTAATAAGATCAACTTATTCTGGTGAAACTTATCGTGCGAGAACACTACGGCCAGAATTTCTTTATCTGTTTACACATACTGGACCTCGCTTTGTGTGAGTGCTCTGCGTGCAAAAGATTTTGAGATTCCGTCTTCAAGAATTGCAGCTCCAAGTTCATGTTCACTGGCGTTACACTGCACCACTAGTGCTTTTCTTGCGTCGCAGTACGCCAGTACTGGTGCTTTTCCTACAAGGTATTTTCTCTGTTGGAGTGCTTTTGCCTCCTTAACATCTTTGATGGTCAGCTCGCTGAGTGGCTCTATGACTTGAGAGATTTTCGTAAAGAAACCGTGCCAGGTAGCTGACCATTCCGACGTACTGCTGGACATCATGTGCCTTGACACTCGCTGGCATATCTGGTATCACACTGGCCTTTTCGGGATCGAAGTGTAGGCCTGCTTTTGTCAGAGTTTCACCCAGAAATGTGTTGCTTGAGCAGTGAAGTTCAGATTTCTCTCTTTTGAGAAGCACACCAATCTGCTGGCATTTCATCAGGGGGGGTTCTACCTTCTTGTCATGATCATGCCGAGGTTCATAATCTGTTTTTCCAACACCGATCGCCAAAGTTACATCCCGAACAAGTGATACAGCATCCAGTCCATCATGTGCTGACTGTAGTTTTGCGTGGAAAAATTTGCTGGTGGCCGCGAGACTGAAATGAAGATACAGGCAGTGGTAACATGTCATCGGCATCTGGAATGTGAGCCATGAGACTCGAGTCTCCATCAAGAATGCACTGCCAATAAACATGATGCAAATCCAGCTTTGAGAAGATCTCTGGTTTTGCGTCTTGAGGCAGAATGTCGTCGACGATTGGCGATGAGTAGGGTTCGCGCTGCAATCTTTCGTTGAGTTCTTGAGGGTGAATGGAGACCTGATTTTCCCATTCTTCTATGTCGCCGCAGCCGTGCGGGTACCCATGGTGTTGGTTCCGTGTCACTGTTCACTGCGACCCTGTGTTGTCTCAAACTGTGCCCTCATGCTCACAGGCACACGGTAACTTGTCTATGTTTTCAGACATGATGCAGGCTTGATCACAAGGTGAGCATGTCTGAGATAGCAAACCCGAGGTAGGACGAAATACGTGTGTTGGTATTTCGATGCAAGCAGGCCCGTTGCATCTTCAGTATTGGAGTCCTTTACGTTGGCAGCGGGGTTGTAGTCCACTGTGACGAGTCTCATCTGCTCAGCTATGCATCGGCCTATTAGTGGAGAAGGATCACCAAGAACCACCAAGAAGTCCACCTGCTTGTGCCCCTTTTAAAGAAATGCTGCGGCACTCACTCCTGCCTTTCCGCACAGGACAGACACGCAACCTATACACCTGCTTTCGCTCGTCGCATTTGGCTACGTCTGCGGTGGTATCATGCGCATTTGTTGGAATCACACTCACGGCTGCGCCGCTGTCTTCCTGGAATTTCAGTTCCTTTTCGTTGATATGCGAGGTTGTGATCAAAGATTCTGCTTTGCCGTCTCGCACCGTGAGAACTTCGTCAGCGTGGTCTTCATGTTCGATGCTTGGGACGGTTTTGCTGCTTTTGAATAGTGCAGCAGATTGATTGTCCTTCTTGCACTGATATCGTGTTTGGCTCCATGCTGGGCAAGGATTCTTTGCGAGCTCCTGTTTGGGTTTGCGGTGCTTGTTTATCGGATTTGTCTTTGCCTTCTCCGCATCAGCTGTCAGGTGGTGACGGCGATTGCCCTTCAGGACGTGAATATCTTCGGCTGCTGTTGAGCCTTCTCCAAACACTTCCATTTGCGGCTTTGGAGAGTGGTGCGCCCGTTTACAACCTTTTTGAGCGTTGGTGCTTTGAGCTTCAGAGTGTCTGCACACACTCCTTTGCTGTGTATACCGCACGCCGCCTATTTCCGGATCATTTTTTTTTTGTTTTCGGCGGCAAAGTTTTAGTCTCGAATTTTCAGATTGAGGTTGGTCAAGAATGCATCGAACCTTTTGTGTGGTAGTTGTACTCGAGTGCAGAAATGTAGCGGGAGTACACTTCTTTCTGTTTGTGCAGAATGGGAACCACAAACAGCTTCAGCCCGGGGTTGCGTTCATTCAGGATTTTGGTTTTGCTGTTGTCCAAAGATCAAAGTGGTATCGATGTCTAGCAGGCTTGGTCCTCTGACCGTGAGAAGAGGAACTTTCCTTTCCTACGATAAGCCTGCAACATCTGCTTTCATGCAGAGTCTGAAGGGTTTTTTGGAGGTGTGCCAACTCGAACTCTTTTGTTGTTGTTGGAAGTGTTCTCCGTCTGCGCGATCCTATCGTGATCAGAGGAGGTCTTGCTTTCAAATGCCGGAGTGGCATGTTACATCTGTCTCCTTCAAGAGGATTTTCAGTTTTAACGGCGGGTTCTTGCGTGCAGTTGGATTTCCGAGAGGTTGGGCTTGTATCGACATGCGTGAATTGCCAATGTGCTGCGAACTTGCCGAACGATTCGCATTAAAATTTTGGGCCAGTGTCTGTGGACACAACACTTGGGATGCCATGTCTTCAAAGACAATGTCGCTTCAGAATGGAAGGTTAGTTTAGATTTCTGCTAGGACAATTTCTTGTGGCCTTTCAATCAATAACTGTTGTCAACTTCTGCAGGTTGCCATCCTTGATTGTTGCTTTTCGTATCTTTTCTTCTCTTTCTCTGGACAGCAAGGTCACTGATCCCATTGAACTTTTCGAGTTGTCGGTGGCCACGGTCAAATAAGAGAAATGCTGAAACATTGTGTCAGCCAGAAGTTCCTTTCTTGGACGAGACTGTATGTCAGAACTGTAGCGCTGAGTCTGCGAAATCATTCTTTGAAGCTCCTCGGCACTCTGTTGAATTTCTTTGTGGTGACGATAGCCTGCAGTAGCTTATAATCCGTGACTACTGCAGTCAGCCTGTGTAACGTATTCTGGTGAAACTTGTGCGAGAAGACTATGGCAAGGTTTTCTTTCTCTGTTTGCGCATACCACACCTCTGTTTGTGTGAATGCTCTGCTTGCAAAGGATGTCGGGATGCCAACTCGAAGTATTGCAGCTCCAAGTTCATGTTCATCGGCACTGCACTGCACCACTAGTGCTTTTCTTGGGTCATAGTACGCTAGTTCTGGCGCTTTTCCTGCAAGGTCTTTTTTTTGAAGTGCTTTTGCCTCCTTAACATCTTTGACGGTCAGCTTGCTGAGTGGTTCTATGACCTCGGAGATTTTCTTTAAGAAGCCGTGCCAGTTATCTGGCCATTTCGACGTAGCGCTGGACAGCGTGTACACCGACAGTCGCTGGCTTATCTGGTATCGCAGCGACCTTTTTGGGATCGACGTGTAGGCCTGCTCTTGTGAAAGTGTGACCTAGAAACGCCATGCTTGAGCTGTGAAGTCCAGATTTCTCTCTTTTGAGAAGCAGACCGCTCGGCTGGCATCTCTGTAGCAGGTTGTCAACCTTCTTGCCATGATCATGCCGAACTTCGTAATCTTTTTCCAACACCGATCGCCAAAGCTTCATCCATAACAAAAATACGGCATCTAGTCCATCATGTGCTGACCGTAGTTTTGTGTGGAAAATTTTGCTGGTGACCGCGAGACCGAAATGAAGATGCGGGCAGTGGTAACATGCCATCGGCGTCAGGAATGGAGCCATGAGACTCGACGCTCCATCAAGAATTCACTGCTAGTAACCATAATGCACATCCAGCTTTGAGAAGGTCTCTGATTTTGCGTCTCGAGGCAGAATGTCGTCGAAGATTGGCGACGAGTAACATTCGTGCTGCAATCCTTCGTTGAGTTCTTGAGCATGAAGGGAGACCTCATTTCCCCATTCTTTTATGTCGCCGCAGCCGTGCGGCTGCCCATGGGGTCGGTGCAGTGTCGTTCTTGACCACGCCCCTGTGTTGTTGTCAAACAAAAAACACACAGTGCAGCTCTCAGTTCTTGTGAACTATTTTTCTGCCTAAGTGCTGATTTGAGGTGCGGTTCTGCTAGGTATCTAGGTTGATGGCACCTGAATGTATCGTGAAAAGAGCCTGTGTTGTGGCATCACTTCATTTATTTTCTTGATTTCTAGCTGACTTTGCCCAGGGCTTTTCGTTACACTGGGGCACGTGACTTGAGAGGAGGGGATTTTATTGGTTCACATTTTTTATGCGCTGCTCAAGTAGCGTAGATTCAAGTGGCGTAATTTAATTTTGCGTGCTTTCTTGTAGGGCTGATAAAAGAAGGTACTGTGAGGATCATGTTGGAGATTTTCAGAATATTGAAAAAAAAACTCTGAAAGGGTGCTTTTGTAAGGAGCCAGCTCCAGACTGTGGCTAGAGAAGACTAAACGAAGTTATGCAGGGAGAAGAGGAGTGGAAGCTGAACGTGGCGCAGGGGAGAGCGTGCCGGCAGGCGTCTGCCTTGCCCCTCGCCCCCTCCCAGGATCTCGGACTTGGGCCTCGGCCGCAGACGTCCCGGTTACCGAACAGGAGGGCCTACCGTAGACAGTCTGAGCCACCAGAACCAGGTGCCGCTGTTCCCTTCTTGCATTTCCCGGGGCCGGCAGGCTCTGAACTCGGGCCGCCTCGGTTTCCACTGCCACTTCCTCTATATTTCCCAGGCTACCTGACCCGAGTCAGGTAGCCTGGGTTCCACAGGTGTGTCGGGTTCATGCGGTGCGATTGATGCCTGCCGTGGACACCGCCATCCACCCTACGTCTGGGTCAGTGTGCGAGCTGTGCTGATGTCCTGCCGCACCTCCTCGCACTGCGCACGAGCTACCGGACGGAGCATTGGAACACTAAAAGTTGAGTGGACCTTCCCGTTTTTAAGCTGCGCGTTTTGCGTCATGGAAGATTTCTTTTTGTGTCTTAGATTTTTTTTATCTAGATTCAAATTAGGCAATCCGCCCTTAAACTTTAGGTTGCCCGAGGGCCGCCTTATCCCCTCCTCTCGCTCTGAAGCAGAAAAGCAGGAATTTGCAGCACGTGCGTTGGAGAGGAAAGCTTGACAGGCAGAGGTGCCGTCCCGTGAGCTTTCTGTGATACATGTGGCAACACTGGTAATGGCTCTTCAGTGGGGGCTACTCGTAGATGGTCTTCATTTCTGTCTTCTAGATCCATCCTGCACAGTCAGGTGGAGTCTAACAATTGTCTATCATCATTGGCCTAACAATGATCTCTGCATGAACATCTCTGCTTGAACAAAGATTATCTGCATGAACCTGCATTTTTCCCGGCCTATAAGTAAGCTTGAGCCAATAAATTGAAGGAGTCATTGTCCACATGATGAGTCAAGGTGATGCTTCGCTGTGCACTGCATAGTTAGAAGCGAACAAAGCCAGGAGGTGTTTGTGTTCGGCGACAGCAGTAATTGGCCTTCTCCACACGTACTCGTGGAACTTTCTGACGCCACAATGCAAGGTTGTCGCATGCTTTTCAGCGTCGCTGTACTTTCAGCAGGAAGCAAAGATAGTGATAGAAATCCTTCCGGTCTCTAAGTTCTGTCACATTCGACGTGTGCTCGGATTGCCCCTAGACAATGTGGCGATGTGTTAAAGCTGAGAAGTTTTTTCTTGCATTGTAGTATCCCATAATGGGAGCAGCACCTAGTAAGCTTGTGGATTTTCCGAAAAATCATTCTGTGTCATTCCCTCAAACCCAGGTCCTACCTACCCTGCAACAGTCCCTGTTGGTAGAACAAAGCAGGGGCACAACTGTAATGTAAAGCCGCAGAGGACCGCCTCCTCATTTATTGGCTACGTCAAAACCCAAGGTTATTAGCTGCTTGCCGCGCATCACCGTGGTTTTCTAGCCCAGGCAAGTGTTCCTTCATCACTCCAGTTTTCACTTCCGACCCGCTGTACGGCTAGTTGCCACGGTGTGTGGGCACTGTGTGCACTTTCGACCCACTCTTAGGCTCATCGTCTGGGTGTTGGGGCACGTTGGGTCGTGGGATATTTTCGACAGCTCTAACCTTGCCTGGGCGAGGCTGAATTGCAGAGCTTGAATTAACGTGTCCAACAACAGCCAGCTTCTGTACGCCTTTCTGATGGTGAGCCAGCAATGTCCGTGGCTTTCATGTAGAGGCTAAAGGCAACTTTGATGGAGCTCCGTTTTTTTGGCACCGTTGATGTCTCTATCAAACTTCTCTGGCGGCGAGCTACTTTCCATGCCTTCTCCGTCTGTTGTTTACTACTTGAGGTAGACGATGATCTACTTGGATCCTGTGACACCTGTTGCCCCACTGCTCAGTCACTCTTCTCCTTTCTTATGTGGCTTGTGAGCTCGGATGGATTGTGACATGTTGTCCCTCTGTCAAAGGTGGTAGATCTCTTGCTCTCTGGTTGAGGTGAAAAAGCATCGTTCGTCTTTTCTTCTTACGCTGGTGGTCAGAATTGACTGGCTTTGGGTACGACTGCTTTGTTGTTGTTGGGTGTGTAGTTCGTCTGCGTCTGAGCCTGCCCATCAGGTTCCGAGCAGGACTAGCTTTCAGGTGCCGGAGTGGCATGTTGCTATAGTTGAGGAATGCCATGTGTGGATCGCTCTTACTTGCATCTGTGTTCTTTAAGAGCACAGTATTAACTGAAGATTCGGCCATGCAATTAGATTTCGGATAGCTCGGGATTGATGCGACATGCTCACAGTCCCATTGTCCTGCAACCCTGCTGAATGCTTCGCTGGAGAATTGCAGGCCATTTATATCTCTGACTGGAACGCTTCGGATGCCACGTCTTGCAAAGTGGGCTCTCAGTTTGTGGATCACATAAGCAGATGTCAGCGAGTCGAGCTGGTCGGCTTTCCAGAAGTTAGTGCTGTGGCCTTGTGCAGTGTTGCAGATGTCCCCACCATTTGTTGTTGTAGGTGTCGTGCCATCATCGGTAACGTGATGTTGAGCACAGCGAGCTCCGTAGTTGCACTTATGGATCCGGGTTTCGCAGTTCTCGTTTCTGTGCTGGGTGCGTCTGGCGTTCTCGATAGTCCGATTCCGGGTGGATCTCCAAGCGAGGTATTCATCCCAAAAGTACTCCGAGGTCGTGTTGTCAGCAACTCATCTGTGCGAGTTCCAGCTTGCTCCGATATCGGCGTGGAGTTTCTCGGCTTCGAAGTGCCCTCCCCGCCGCTTGTCACTGCTGTTGTACTCGCTCGGGTTCCTGTAACCTAGTAGGCTGCTGTGGGTACGCCAGTTCGTCCATTCAATGTTTCCTCGTCCTCATGTCAGTCTTAAATCGTCGCACATAAGCACACTTGCTAATTTAAGAAGTTGAATCAATGAAACGGGCAACACGTTTACCGACATTGTGGTACATGATGCAGTGTCTGCTTTCATTTTGGCGGTTGCGTAATATGAAGATCCTTGCGAGCGTCCCATCTCGTGATCCCTGTCTCGCATCCAGTCTTTTATCATCTGCCACCCGCTTGGGCATTTTTTCCTAGCCGGCAGCGGTTGCCCACGAAGCGAAGATCCGATGAAATGACGGAGTGTCGCGCGTGCGTTCAGGCTAACAGTTCTTTATCATCGACGCATCTGCAAGTAAGATGACGCACATGGCTAATTTGGATTGCCATCGAAAGGCAATCTCTACGACGCTGAAATATGACCTGAGAAGCAGCTTCAAACAGTTGCCACATGCACTGAGAATGGCCCCCATATGTTTATTCATCGATACAAACTGAAGGCTGTCCGCACCCAGAGGAACTCGCTGATATGCTTATCGTAAATCCAGCTTTGTAAAGTTTTCTCCGCCGGATGATACATCCTACAACTCTTCAGCACATGGAAGGAAAGAAATCTTGTAAAAGGCAACGTGATGCACGGTCGGCTTTGAATCTCCGCAAGCTGGCAAATGCCCTCATTTCCTTGCGGCGATGCAACTAGACGGCAAAACGGGCCACAACCAACTCTTGATTTTTATGGTTCCATCGAAACCCAAACTATTCCCACGTTTTTTTAGTGCTGCCGTACACAGGAGTTTGTCTGCAGAGGCCATGCGCCAACAATCTCCCCTTATATGAAAGCTTGCGGCTGTTTGAACCCGGGTTTCGATCTGGCGGCTCGTAGAGGTTCTCCTTGTCTGTGCCATGCAGACGGGTTGTGCGCAACGACCTCTGCCGAAGAGCAAGGCCCTAGCCAGCCGCTCGAAAGCGTCAGGAACTCACGGTGGATCTGTTCTGAATGTCCTGGACTGTGCGGATGTTCCTGGCAGCAGCTGTGGCACAGGGTAGCACCCCTTTTCAGCACGGATCATCATCCGCTTGGCTGCTTTAAATCGACAGTGGTCCGAATGTCGGGGTGCAAGAGTGGGGTGGAGACCATCTTTCAGCTCATCAGTAATTCCCATTGCGCACGCTGCAGTTACGTCGTGTTCTGCTGTCTGAATTTTTGTTAGTGTGAGGCACACTTTCTGCGGCCTTGTGGAGGCGGCATGGTAGCTTTGTTTCGTCGGATTTTGGAACAGCTGTCTTGCCTGTTCGGTTTTTGAAGCGCATTGGCAGACTCCACTAGCATTTTTGTTTCTGCGAAGCACACTTTCTGCACCATTGTGAAGGTGGCATGGTAGCTTTGTTTCATCGGATTTTGGGACAGCAGTCTAGTCTGCTCGATTTTGAATCCCTCTGGTACACTCAACTCTTGAATTTTCGTTATTGTGAAGGACACTTTCTGAGCTCTTGTAAAGGCGACATGGTAGCTTTGTTTCATCGGATTTTGGAACAGTACTCTTGTCTGGGCAGTTCTGAGTCCTTTTGGTACACTGCTCAAATTTTTGTCAGTGTGCAGCACACTTTCTGAGCCCTTTTGACGGCGGCATGGTAGCTTTGTTTCATCGGATTTTGGAAGAGCAGTCTTCTGTGCCAGGTAGCTGACCATTCCAACGTACTGCTGGACATCATGTGCCTCGACACTCGCTGGCATATCTGGTATCACACTGGCCTTTTCGGGATCGAAGTGTGGGCCTGCTTTTGTCAGAGTTTCACCCGGAAATGTCTTGCTTGAGCAGTGAAGTTCAGATTTTTCTCTGTTGAGAAGCAGACCGCTCGGCTGGCATCTCTGTAGCAGGTTGTCTACCTTCTTGTCATGATCATGCCGAACTTCATGATCTTTTTCCAACACCGATCGGCAAAGCTTCATCCCCAACAAAAATACGGCATCTAGTCCATCATGTGCTGACCGTAGTTTTGTGTGGAAAATTTTGCTGGTGACCGCGAGACCGAAATGAAGATGCAGGCAGTGGTAACATGCCAACGGCGTCAGGAATGGAGCCATGAGACTCGACGCTCCATCAAGAATTCACTGCTAGTAACCATAATGCACATCCAGCTTTGAGAAGGTCTCTGATTTTGCGTCTCGAGGCAGAATGTCGTCGACGATTGGCGGCGAGTAGCATTCGCGCTGCAATCCTTCGTTGAGTTCTTGAGCGTGAATAGAGACCTCATTTCCCCATTCTTCTATGTCGCCCCAGCCGTGCGGCTGCCCATGGGGTCGGCTCAGTGTCGTTCTTGACCACGCCCCTGTGTTGTTGTCTCAAAAAATACGCAGTGCAGCTCTCTGTTCCTGTGAACTATTTTTCAGCCTAAGTTCTGATTTCAGGTGCTGTTCTACTAGGTATCTAAGTTCATGGCACCACCAGAATCCATCGTGAAAATGGCTTGTGTTGTGGCATCACTTCATTTATTTTGTTGATTTCTAGCTGACTTTGCCCAGGGCTTTTTGTTACACTGGGGCACGTGACTTGAGAAGAGGGGATTTTTTTGGTTGACATTTTTTTATGCGCTGCTGAAGTAGTGTGGATTTCAAGTGGCGCAATTTAATTTTGCATGCTTTCTTGTAGGGCTAATAAAAGAAGGTACTGTTAGAATCATGTTGGAGCTTTTCAGAATATTTAAAAAAAACTGAAATGGTGCTTTCGTAAGAAGCCAGCTTCACACTGCGGCTAGAGAAGACTAAACGAAGTTATGCAGGGAGAAGAGGAGGAGCGGAAGTTGAACGTGGCGCAGGGGAGAGCGTGCACTCGGGCGTCTGCCTTGCCCCCCGCCCCCCTCCCAGGTCCTGAGACTTGGGCCTCAGTCGCAGACGTCCCGGCTACTGAGCGGGAGGGCCTACCGTCGACAGTCTGAGCCACCAGAACCAGGTGCCGCTGTTCCCTTCCTGCGTTTCCCGGGGCCAGCAGGCTCTGAACAGGGGCCACCTCGGTTTCCACTGCCACTTCCTCTCCTTTTCCCAGGCTACCTGACTCAGGTCAGGTAGCCTGGGCTCCACAGGTGTGACAGGTTGATGCGGTTGGATTGATTCCTGCTGTGGACACCGCCATCCACCCTACGTCTGCGTCAGTGTGCGGGTTGTGCTGATGTCCTGCCGCACCTCCTCTCTCTGAGCACGAGCTACCAGACGGAGCATTGGAGCACCAAAAGTTGAGTGGACCTTTCTTTCCCCTTTTTAAGCTGTGTGTTTTGCGTCACGGAAGATTATTTTTCTTTTTGTGTCTTAGACTGTTTTTTCTTTAGATTTAAATTAGACAATCCGCCCTTCAACTTAAAGGTTGCACGAGGGCCGCCTTATGCTCTCGCTCTGAGGCAGAAAAGCAGGTGCTCTCAGCATGTGCGTTGGAGAGGAAAGCTTGACAGGCCGAGGTGCCGCCCCCCGTGAGCTTTCTGTGATACATGTGCCAGCACTGGGAATGGCTCTTCAGTGGGGGCTGCTCGTAGATGGTCTCCATGTCTGTGCCTTGCAGATCCACCCTGCAGAGTCAGGTGGAGTCCAACAATGGTCTATCATTATTGCTCTAAAAATGACCTGAGTCATCTGCATGAACCAGCATTTTCCCGGGCCTATAAGTAAGCTTGAGCCAATAAATTGAAAGAGTCAGTGTCCACATGATGAGTCAAGGTGATGCTTCGCTGTGCACTGCATAGTTAGAAGCGAACAAACCCAGGAGGTGTTTGTGTTCGGCGACAGCAGTAATTGGCCTTCTCCACACGTACTCGTGGAACTTTCTGACGCCACAATGCAAGGTTGGCGCATGCTTTTCAGCGTCGCTGTACTTTCAGCAGGAAGCAAAGATAGTGATAGAAATCCTTCTGGTCTCTAAGTTCTGTCACATTCGACATGTGCTCGGATTGCTCCTAGAATGTGGCGATGTGTTAAAGCTGAGTTTTTTCTTGCATTCTAGTATCCCATAATGGGAGCAGCACCTAGTAAGCTTGTGGATTTTCCTAAAAATCATTCTGTGACATTCCCTCAAACCCAGGTCCTACCTACCCTTCAACAGTCCCTGTTGGTAGAACAAAGCAGGGGCACAACTGTAATGTAAAGCCGCAGAAGACCGCCTCCTCATTTATTGGCTACGTCAAAACCCAAGGTTATTAGCTGCTTGCCGCGCATCACCGTGGTTTTCTAGCCCAGGCAAGTGTTCCTTCATCACTCCAGTTTTCACTTCCGACCCGCTGTACGGCTAGTTGCCACGGTGTGTGGGCACTGTTTGCACTTTCGACCCACTCTTAGGCTCATCGTCGGGGTGTTGGGGCACGTTGGGTCGTGGGATATTTTCGACAGCTCTAACCTTGCCTGGGCGAGGCTGAATTGCAGAGCTTGAATTAACGTGTCCAACAACAGCCAGCTTCTGTACGCCTTTCTGATGGTGAGCCAGCAATGTCCGTGGCTTTCATGTAGAGGATGAAGGCAACTTTGATGGAGCTCCATTTTTTTGGCACCGTTGATGTCTCTATCAAACTTCTCTGGCGGCGAGCTACATTCCATGTCTTCTCCATCTGTTGTTTACTAGTTGAGGTAGACGTTTATCTACTTGTATCTTGTGACACCTGTTGCTCCAGTGCTCAGTCACTATTCTCCTTTCTCATGTGGCTTGCGAGATCGGATGGAACGTCGTGCGCGGTTACATTAACTGTGGGACCTTACTGATGTCGCTGAATTTTCGTGTGCCGCATGCAAAAGCTGCAAAATGTTTCGACACATTTTATCCCGATTTGCACGCCATCTGTCCAATGACTCGTTTACAAATCTTATATAACAAAACGTTTAATGACATGGACATATTTGCCTAATTGTTGTTTTCGTGCCTGCTTTTAAATCTTTTGAAGTGGTGTTTTTGATGTATCTGACCTAGTGTGCGCTCGTTTAGGCCACTTGGCTGTTGAGGCACACTCAAATAAACATGTCTGTCTGTCTGTCTGTCTGTCTGTCTGTCTGTCTGTCTGTCTGTCTGTCTGTCTGTCTGTCTGTCTGTCTGTCTGTCTGTCTGTCTGTCTGTCTGTCTGTCTGTCTGTCTGTCTGTCTGTCTGTCTGTCTGTCTGTCTGTCTGTCTGTCTGTCTGTCTGTCTGTCTGTCTGTCTGTCTGTCTGTCTAGTGTGCGCTCGTTTAGGCCACTTGGCTGTTGAGGCACACTCAAATAAACATGTCTGTCTGTCTGTCTGTCTGTCTGTGTCTGTCTGTCTGTCTGTCTGTCTGTCTGTCTGTCTGTCTGGTGTGCGCTCGTTTAGGCCACTTGGCTGTTGAGGCACACTCAAATAAACATGTCTGTCTGTCTGTCTGTCTGTCTGTCTGTCTGTCTGTCTGTCTGTCTGTCTGTCTGTCTGTCTAGTGTGCGCTCGTTTAGGCCACTTGGCTGTTGAGGCACACTCAAATAAACATGTCTGTCTGTCTGTGTCTGTCTGTCTGTGTCTGTCTGTCTGTCTGTCTGTCTGTCTGTCTGTCTGTCTGTCTGTCTGTCTGTCTGTCTGTCTGTCTGTCTGTCTGTCTGTCTGGTGTGCGCTCGTTTAGGCCACTTGGCTGTTGAGGCACACTCAAATAAACATGTCTGTCTGTCTGTCTGTCTGTCTGTCTGTCTGGTGTGCGCTCGTTTAGGCCACTTGGCTGTTGAGGCACACTCAAATAAACATGTCTGTCTGTCTGTCTCTGTCTGTCTGTCTGTCTAGTGTGCGCTCGTTTAGGCCACTTGGCTGTTGAGGCACACTCAAATAAACATGTCTGTCTGTCTGTCTGTCTGTCTGTCTGTCTGTCTGTCTGTCTGTCTGTCTGTCTGTCTGTCTGTCTGTCTGTCTGTCTGTCTGTCTGTCTGTCTGTCTGTCTGTCTGTCTGTCTGTCTGTCTGTCTGTCTGTCTGTCTGTCTGTCTGTCTGTCTGTCTGTCTGTCTGTCTGTCTGTCTGTCTGTCTGTCTGTCTGTCTGTCTGTCTGTCTGTCTGTCTGTCTGTCTGTCTGTCTGTCTGTCTGTCTGTCTGTCTGTCTGTCTGTCTGTCTGTCTGTCTGTCTGTCTGTCTGTCTGTCTGTCTGTCTGTCTGTCTGTCTGTCTGTCTGTCTGTCTGTCTGTCTGTCTGTCTGTCTGTCTGTCTGTCTGTCTGTCTGTCTGTCTGTCTGTCTGTCTGTCTGTCTGTCTGTCTGTCTGTCTGTCTGTCTGTCTGTCTGTCTGTCTGTCTGTCTGTCTGTCTGTCTGTCTGTCTGTCTGTCTGTCTGTCTGTCTGTCTGTCTGTCTGTCTGTCTGTCTGTCTGTCTGTCTGTCTGTCTGTCTGTCTGTCTGTCTGTCTGTCTGTCTGTCTGTCTGTCTGTCTGTCTGTCTGTCTGTCTGTCTGTCTGTCTGTCTGTCTGTCTGTCTGTCTGTCTGTCTGTCTGTCTGTCTGTCTGTCTGTCTGTCTGTCTGTCTGTCTGTCTGTCTGTCTCCAGTACTGGTGCTTTTGCTACAAGGTCTTTTTTCTGTTGAAGTGCGAAGTGCTTTGCCTCCTTGACATCTTTGACAGTCAGCTTGCTGAGTGGTTCCATGACTTGGGAGATTTTCGTAAAGAAACCATGCCAGGTATCTGGCCATTTCGACGTAGCGCTGAACAGCGTGTACACCAACAGTCGCTGGCTTATCTGGTATCGCACCGACCTTTTCAAGATCGACGTTTAGGCCTGCTCTTGTGAGAGTGTGACCTAGAAATGCCATGCTTGAGCAGGGAAGTTCAGATTTCTCTCTGTTGAGAAGCACACCAATCTGCTGGCATTTCTGCAGCAGGGATTCAACCTTCTTGTCATGATCATTCCGAGCTTCATAATCTGTTTTTCCAACAGTGATCGCCAAAGCTCCATCCCAAACAAATGTTACGTCATCCAGTCCATCATGTGCTGACTGTAGTTTTGTGTGGAAAAGCTTGCTGGTGACTGCGAGACTGAAAAGAAGATATAGGCAGTGGTAACTTGCCACCGGTGTCTGGAATGGAGCGATGAGACTCGACTCTACATCAAGAATGCACTGCCAGTAGCCGTGATGTAAATCCAGCTTTGCGAGTATCTCGTTGAGTTCTTTAGTGTGAATGGAGACCTCATTTCCCCATTCTTTTATGTCACCACAGCCGTGCGGCTACCAATGGTGTCGGTCCTGTGTCACTCTTCACCGCGCCCCTGTGTTGTCTCAAACTGTGCCTTCATGTTCAAAGGCACACGGTAACTTGCCTCTGTTTTCGGTCATGATGCAGGCTTGATCACAAGGTGAGCATGTCTGAGATAGCGAATCTAAGGTAGGACGAAATACGTATTGGTATTTCGATGCAAGCAGGCCCATTGCATTTTCAGTATTGGAGTCCTTTATGTTGGCAACGGGGTTGTAGTCCACTGTGATGAGTCTCATCTGCTCAGCTATGCATCGTTGAGTTCTTGAGTGTGAAGGGAGACCTCATTTCCCCATTCTTTTATGTCGCCGCAGCCGTGCGGCTGCCCATGGGGTCGGTGCAGTGTCATTCTTGACCACGCCCCTGTGTTGTCTCAAAAAATACACAGTGCAGCTCTCAGTTCTTGTGAACTATTTTTCTGCCTAAGTGCTGATTTGAGGTGCGGTTCTATTAGGTATCTAGGTTGATGGCACCTGAATGTATCGTGAAAAGAGCCTGTGTTGTGGCATCACTTCATTCATTTTCTTGATTTCTAGCTGACTTTGCCCAGGGCTTTTCGTTACACAGGGGCATGTGACTAGAGAGGAGGGGATTTTTTTGGTTCACATTTTTATGCGCTGCTCAAGTAGCATAGATTTCAAGTGGTGCAATTTAATTTTGCATGCTTTCTTGTAGGACTGATAAAAGAAGGTACTGTGAGGATCATGTTGGAGCTTTTCAGATTATTGAAAAAAAACTCTGAAAGGGTGTGTTTGTAAGGAGCCAGCTCCAGACTGTGGCTAGAGAAGACTAAACGAAGTTATGCAGGGAGAAGAGGAGGAGCGGAAGTTGAACGTGGCGCAGGGGAGAGCGTGCCGGCAGGTCTCTGCCTTGCCCCGGCTTGCCTCGGCCGCAGACGTGCCGGCTACCGAACAGGAGGACCTACCGTAGACAGTCTGAGCCACCAGAACCAGGTGCCGCTGTTTCCTTTCTGCGTTTTCCGGGGCCGGCAAGCTCTAAACTCGGGCCGCCTCGGTTTCCACAGCCACTTCCTCTACATTTCCCAGGCTACCTGACCCGAGTCAGGTAGCCTGGGTTCCACAGGTGTGTCGGGTTCATGCGGTGGGATTGATGCCTGCCGTGGACACCGCCATCCACCCTACGTCTGTGTCAGTGTGCGAGCTGTGCTGATGTCCTGCCACACCTCCTCGCACTGCACACGAGCTACCAGACGGAGCATTGGAACACTAAAAGTTGAGTGGACCTTTCTTTCCCATTTTTAAGCTGCGTGTTTTGCGTCACGAAAGATTTTTTTTCTTGTTGTGTCTTAGATTCTTTTTATTTAGATTTAAATTAGACAATCCGCCCTTCAACTTAGGTTGCCCGAGGACCGCCTTATCCTCTCGCTCTGAAGCAGAAAAGCAGGAATTCGCAGCACGTGCATTGGAGAGGAAAACTTGACAGGCAGAGGTGCCGTCCCGTGAGCTTTCTGTGATACATGTGGCAACACTGGGAACGGCTCTTCAGTGGGGGCTACTCGAAGATGGTCTCCATGTCTGTGCCTTGCAGATCCACCCTGCAGAGTCAGGTGGAGTCCAACAATGGTCTATCATTATTGCTCTAAAAATGACCTGAGTGATCTGCATGAACCAGCATTTTCCCGGGCCTATAAGTAAGCTTGAGCCAATAAATTGAAAGAGTCAGTGTCCACATGATGAGTCAAGGTGATGCTTCGCTGTGCACTGCATAGTTAGAAGCGAACAAACCCAGGAGGTGTTTGTGTTCGGCGACAGCAGTAATTGGCCTTCTCCACACGTACTCGTGAACTTTCTGACGCCACAATGCAAGGTTGTCGCATGCTTTTCAGCGTCGCTGTACTTTCAGCAGGA
>NC_135507.1:9406329-9436329 GCF_052857255.1 Amblyomma americanum | reverse complement strand
ACCTCCTCGCACTGCGCACGAGCTACCGGACGGAGCATTGGAACGCTAAAAGTTGAGTGGACCTTCCCGTTTTTAAGCTGCGCGTTTTGCGTCACGGAAGATTTCTTTTTGTGTCTTAGATTTTTTTTATCTAGATTTTAATTAGGCAATCCGCCCTTAATTTTTAGGTTGCCCGAGGGCCGCCTTATCCCCTCCTCTCGCTCTGAAGCAGAAAAGCAGGAATTTGCAGCAAGTGCGTTGGAGAGGAAATCTTGACAGGCAGAGGTGCCGTCCCGTGAGCTTTCTGTGATACATGTGGCAACACTGGTAACGGCTCTTCTGTGGGGGCTACTCGTAGATGGTCTTCATTTCTGTGCCTTGTAGATCCATCCTGCACAGTCAGGTGGAGTCTAACAATTGTCTATCATCATTGGCCTAACAATGATCTCTGCATGAACATCTCTGCTTGAACAAAGATTATCTGCATGAACTTGCATTTTTCCCGGCCTATAAGTAAGCTTGAGCCAACAAATTGAAGGAGTCATTGTCCACATTATGAGTCAAAGTGATGCTTCGCTGTGCACTGCATAGTTAGAAGCGAACAAACCCAGGAGGTGTTTGTGTTCGCCGACAGCAGTAATTGGCCTTCTCCACACGTACTCGTGGAACTTTCTGACGCCACAATGCAAGGTTGTCGCATGCTTTTCAGCGTCACTGTACTTTCAGCAGGAAGCAAAGATAGTGATAGAAATCCTTCCGATCTCTAAGTTCTGTCACATTCGACGTGTGCTCGGATTGCCCCTAGACAATATGGCGATGTGTTAAAGCTGAGAAGTTTTTTCTTGCATTGTAGTATCCCATAATGGGAGCAGCACCTAGTAAGCTTGTGGATTTTCCGAAAAATCATTCTGTGTCATTCCCTCAAACCCATGTCCTACCTACCCTGCAACAGTCCCTGTTGGTAGAACAAAGCAGGGGCACAACTGTAATGTAAAGCCGCAGAGGACCGCCTCCTCATTTATTGGCTACGTCAAAACCCAAGGTTATTAGCTGCTTGCCGCGCATCACCGTGGTTTTCTAGCCCAGGCAAGTGTTCCTTCATCACTCCAGTTTTCACGTCCGACCCGCTGTATGGCTAGTTGCCACGGTGTGTGGGCACTGTGTGCACTTTCGACCCACTCTTAGGCTCATCGTCGGGGTGTTGGGGCACGTTGGGTCGTGGGATATTTTCGACAGCTCTAACCTTGCCTGGGCGAGGCTGAATTGCAGAGCTTGAATTAACGTGTCCAACAACAGCCAGCTTCTGTACGCCTTTCTGATGGTGAGCCAGCAATGTCCGTGGCTTTCATGTAGAGGCTGAAGGCAACTTTGATGGAGCTCCATTTTTTTGGCACCGTTGATGTCTCTATCAAACTTCTCTGGCGGTGAGCTACATTCCATGTCTTCTCCATCTGTTGTTTACTAGTTGAGGTAGACGTTGATCTACTTGTATCTTGTGACACCTGTTGCCCCAGGGCTCAGTCACTATTCTCCTTTCTCATGTGGCTTGCGAGCTCGGATGGATTGTGACATGTTGTCCCTCTGTCAAGGGTGGTAGATCTCTTGCTCTCTGGTTGAGGTGAAAAAGCATCGTTCGTCTTTTCTTCTTACGCTGGTGGTCAGAATTGACTGGCTTTGGCTACGACTGCTTTGTTGTTGTTGGGTGTGTAGTTCGTCTGCGTCTGAGCCTGCCCATCAGGTTCCGAGCAGGACTAGCTTTCAGGTGCCGGAGTGGCATGTTGCTATAGTTGAGGAATGCCCTGTGTGGATCGCTCTTACTTGCATCTGTGTTCTTTAAGAGCACAGTATTAACTGAAGATTCGGCCATGCAGTTAGATTTCGGATAGCTCGGGATTGATGCGACATGCTCGAAGTCCCATTGTCCTGCAACCCTGCTGAATGCTTCGCTGGAGAATTGCAGGCCATTTATATCTCTGACTGGAACGCTTGGGATGCCACGTCCTGCAAAGTGGGCTCTCAGTTTGTGGATCACATAAGCAGATGTCAGCGAGTCGAGCTGGTCGGCTTTCCAGAAGTTAGTGCTGTTGCCTTGTGCAGTGTTGCAGATGTCCCCATTTGTTGTTGTAGGTGTCGTGCCATCATCGGTAACGTGATGTTGAGCACAGCGAGCTCCGTCGTTGCACTTATGGATCCGGGTTTCGCAGTTCTCGTTTCTGTGCTGGGTGCGTCTGGCGTTCTCGATAGTCCGATTCCGGGTGGATCTCCAAGCGAGGTATTCATCCCAAAAGTACTCCGAGGGCGTGTTGTCAACAACTCATCTGTGCGCGTTCCAGCTTGCTCCGATATTGGCGTGGAGTTTCTCGGCTTCGAAGTGCCCTCCCCGCCGCTTGTCACTGCTGTTAAAATCGCTCGGGTTCCTGTAACCTAGTAGGCTGCTGTGGGTACGCCAGTTCGTCCATTCAATGTTTCCTCGTCCTCATGTCAGTCTTAAATCGTCGCACATAAGCACACTTGCTAATTTAAGAAGTTGAATCAATGAAACGGGTAACACGTTTACCGACATTGTGGTACATGATGCAGTGTCTGCTTTCGTTTCGACGGTTGCGTAATATGAAGATCCTTGCGAGCGTCCCATCTCGTGATCCCTGTCTGGCATCCAGTCTTTTATCATCTGCCACCCGCTTGGGCATTTCTTCCTAGTTGGCAGCGGTTGCCCACGAAGCGAAGATCCGATGAAATGACGTAGAGTCGCACGGGCGTTCAGGCTAACAGTTCTTTATCATCGACGCATCTGCAAGTAAGATGACGCACATGGCTAATTTGGATTGCCATCGAAAGGCAGTCTCTACGACGCTGAAATATGACCTGAGAAGCAGCTTCAAACAGTTGCCACATGCACTGAGAATGGCCCCCATATGTGTATTCATCGATACAAACTGGAGGCTGTCCGCACCCAGAGGAACTCGCTGATATGCTTATCGTAAATCCAGATTTGTAAAGTTTTCTCCGCCGGATGATACATCCTACAACTCTTCAGCACATGGAAGGAAAGAAATCTTGTAAAAGGCAACGTGATGCACGGTCGGCTTTGAATCTCCGCAAGCTGGCAAATGCCCTCATTTCCTTGCGGCGATGCAACTAGACGGCAAAACGGGCCACAACCAACTCTTGATTTTTATGGTTCCATCGAAACCCAAACTATTCCCACGTTTTTTTACTGCTGCCGTACACAGGAGTTTGTCTGCAGAGGCCATGCGCCAACAATCTCCCCTTATATGAAAGCTTGCGGCTGTTTGAACCCGGGTTTCGATCTGGCGGCTCGTAGAGGTTCTCCTTGTCTGTGCCATGCAGACGGGTTGTGCGCAACGACCTCTGCCGAAGAGCAAGGCCCTAGCCAGCCGCTCGAAAGCGTCAGGAACTCACGGTGGATCTGTTCTGAATGTCCTGGACTGTGCGGATGTTCCTGGCAGCAGCTGTGGCACAGGGTAGCACCCCTTTTCAGCACGGATCATCATCCGCTTGGCTGCTTTAAATCGACAGTGGTCCGAATGTCGGGGTGCAAGAGTGGGGTGGAGACCATCTTTCAGCTCATCAGTAATTCCCATTGCGCACGCTGCAGTTACGTCGTGTTCTGCTGTCTGAATTTTTGTTAGTGTGAGGCACACTTTCTGCGGCCTTGTGGAGGCGGCATGGTAGCTTTGTTTCGTCGGATTTTGGAACAGCTGTCTTGCCTGTTCGGTTTTTGAAGCGCATTGGCAGACTCCACTAGCATTTTTGTTTTTGCGAAGCACACTTTCTGCACCATTGTGAAGGCGGCATGGTAGCTTTGTTTCATCGGATTTTGGGACAGCAGTCTAGTCTGCTCGATTTTGAATCCCTCTGGTACACTCAACTCTTGAATTTTCGTTATTGTGAAGGACACTTTTTGAGCTCTTGTAAAGGCGACATGGTAGCTTTGTTTCATCGGATTTTGGAACAGTACTCTTGTCTGGGCAGTTCTGAGTCCTTTTGGTACACTGCTCAAATTTTTGTCAGTGTGCAGCACACTTTCTGAGCCCTTGTGACGGCGGCATGGTAGCTTTGTTTCATCGGATTTTGGAAGAGCAGTCTTCTGTGCCAGGTAGCTGACCATTCCAACGTACTGCTGGACATCGTGTGCCTCGACACTCGCTGGCATATCTGGTATCACACTGGCCTTTTCGGGATCGATGTGTGGGCCTGCTTTTGTCAGAGTTTCACCCGGAAATGTCTTGCTTGAGCAGTGAAGTTCATATTTCTCTCTGTTGAGAAGCAGACCGCTCGGCTGGCATCTCTGTAGCAGGTTGTCTACCTTCTTGTCATGGTCATGCCGAACTTCATAATCTTTTTCCAACACCGATCGGCAAAACTTCATCCCCAACAAAAATACGGCATCTAGTTCATCATGTGCTGACCGTAGTTTTGTGTGGAAAATTTTGCTGGTGACCGCGAGACCGAAATGAAGATGCAGGCAGTGGTAACATGCCATCGGCGTCAGGAATGGAGCCATGAGACTCGACTCTCCATCAAGAATTCACTGCTAGTAATCATAATGCACATCCAGCTTTGAGAAGATCTCTGATTTTGCGTCTTGAGGCAGAATGTCGTCGACGATTGGCGGCGAGTAGCATTCGCGCTGCAATCCTTCATTGAGTTCTTGAGCGTGAATAGAGACCTCATTTCCCCATTCTTCTATGTCGCCCCAGCCGTGCGGCTGCCCATGGGGTCAGCTCAGTGTCGTTCTTGACCAGGCCCCTGTGTTGTTGTCTCAAAAAATACGCAGTGCAGCTCTCTGTTCCTGTGAACTATTTTTCAGCCTAAGTTCTGATTTCAGGTGCTGTTCTACTAGGTATCTAAGTTGATGGCACCACCAGAATCTATCGTGAAAATGGCTTGTGTTGTGGCATCACTTCATTTATTTTGTTGATTTCTAGCTGACTTTGCCCAGGGCTTTTTGTTACACTGGGGCACGTGACTTGAGAAGAGGGGATTTTTTTGGTTGACATTTTTTTATGCGCTGCTGAAGTAGTGTGGATTTCAAGTGGCGCAATTTAATTTTGCATGCTTTCTTGTAGGGGTAATAAAAGAAGGTACTGTTAGAATCATGTTGGAGCTTTTCAGAATATTTAAAAAAAACTGAAATGGTGCTTTCGTAAGAAGCCAGCTTCACACGGCGGCTAGAGAAGACTAAATGAAGTTATGCAGGGAGACGAGGAGGAGCGGAAGTTGAACGTGGCGCAGGGGAGAGCGTGCACTCGGGCGTCTGCCTTGCCCCCCGCCCCCCTCCCAGGTCCTGAGACTTGGGCCTCAGTCGCAGACGTCCCGGCTACCGAGCGGGAGGGCCTACCGTCGACAGTCTGAGCCACCAGAACCAGGTGCCGCTGTTCCCTTCCTGCGTTTCCCGGGGCCAGCAGGCTCTGAACACGGGCCACCTCGGTTTCCACTGCCACTTCCTCTCCTTTTCCCAGGCTACCTGACTCAGGTCAGGTCAGGTAGCCTGGGCTCCACAGGTGTGACAGATTGATGCGTTTGGATTGATTCCTGCTGTGGACACCGCCTCCACCCTACGTCTGCGTCAGTGTGCGGGTTGTGCTGATGTCCTGCTGCACCTCCTCTCTCTGCGCACGAGCTACCAGACGGAGCATTGGAGCACCAAAACTTGAGTGGACCTTCCCTCCCCTTTTTAAGCTGTGTGTTTTGCGTCACGGAAGAATATTTTTCTTTTTGTGTCTTAGACTGTTTTTTCTTTCGATTTAAATTAGACAATCCGCCCTTCAACTTAAAGGTTGCACGAGGGCCGCCTTATGCTCTCGCTCTGAGGCAGAAAAGCAGGTGCTCTCAGCAGGTGCGTTGGAGAGGAAAGCTTGACAGGCAGAGGTGCCGCCCCCGTGAGCTTTCTGTGATACATGTGCCAGCACTGGGAATGGCTCTTCAGTGGGGGCTACTCGTAGATGGTCCCCATGTCTGTGCCTTGTGGATCTATCCTGCAAATTCAGGTGGAGTCTAACAATGGTCCATCATCATTGCTCTAACAACGATTTGAGTCATCTGCATGAACCAGCATTTTTCCCAGCCTCTAAGTAAGCTTGAGCCAATAAATTGAAAGAGTCAGTGTCCACATGATGAGTCAAGGTGATGCTTCGCTGTGCACTGCATAGTTAGAAGCGAACAAACCCAGCAAGTGTTTGTGGTTAGCGACAGCAGTAATTGGCCCTCTCCAAGCGTACTCGTGGAACTTTTTGATGGCACAATTAAAGGTTGTCGCATGCTTTTCAGCGTCGCTGTACTTTCAGCAGGAAGCAAAGGTAGTGATAGAAATCCTTCTGGTCTCTAAGTTCTGTCACATTCGACATGTGCTCGGATTGCTCCTAGAATGTGGCGATGTGTTAAAGCTGAGTTTTTTCTTGCATTGTAGTATCCCATAATGGGAGCAGCACCTAGTAAGCTTGTGGATTTTCCTAAAAATCATTCTGTGACATTCCCTCAAACCCAGGTCCTACCTACCCTGCAACAGTCCCTGTTGGTAGAACAAAGCAGGGGCACAACTGTAATGTAAAGCCGCAGAAGACCGCCTCCTCATTTATTGGCTACGTCAAAACCCAAGGTTATTAGCTGCTTGCCGCGCATCACCGTGGTTTTCTAGCCCAGGTGAGTGTTCCTTCATCACTTTCAGTTTTCACTTCCGACCCGTTGTACGGCTAGTCGGCACGGTGTGCGGGTGCCGTTTGCACTTTCGACCCACTCTTAGGCTCATCGTCGGGGTGTTGGGGGCACGTTGGGTCGTGGGAAATTTTCGACAGCTCTAACCTTCCCTGGGTGAGGTTGAACTCCAGAGCTTGAATTAACGTGTCCAACAACAGCCAGCTTCTGGAAGCCTTTCTGACGGTGAGCCAGCAATGTTCGTGGCTTTCATGTAGAGGCTGAAGGCTACTTTGAAGGAGCTCTATTTTTTGGCATCGTTGATGTCGCTGTCAAACTTCTCTGGCGGCGAGCTACTTTCCATGTCTTCTCTGTCTGTTTTCAAGTTGAGGCAGACGTTGATCTACTTGGATCTTGCGACACTTGTCGCCACACTGCTCAGTCGCTATTCTCCTTTCTCATGTGGCTTGTGAGCTCGGATGGACTGTGACATGTTGCCCCTCGGTCAAAGGTGGTAGATCTCTTGCTCTCTGGTTGAGGTGAAAAAGCATCGTCCGTCTTTTGTTTATATGGTCCTTGTCAGAAGTTACTGTCTTTGGCTTCGACAGCTTTGTTGTTGTTGGGAGTGTAGTTCGTCTGCGTCTGAGCCTGCCCATCAGGAACTGAGCTGGACTAGCTTTCAAGTGCTGCAGTGGCGTGTTGCTATTGTCGAGGAACGCAATGTGTGGATCACTGTTACTTGCGTCTGTGTTCTTTAAGAGCATTTTCACAGTACTAACGGAAGATTCTGCCATGCAATTCGATTTCGGATAGCTTGGGATATATGCGACATGCTCGAAGTGCCATTGTCCTGCAACCCTGCTGAATGCTTCGCTGGAGAATTGCGGGCCATTTATATCTCCGACTGGAATGCTTGGGATGCCGCGCCTTGCAAATTGGGCTCTCAGTTTGTGGATGACATAAGCAGAAGTCAGCGAGTCAAGCTGGTCGGCTTCCCAGAAGTTAGCGCTGTGGTCTTGTGCAGTGTTGTAGATTTCTCCATTTGTTGTTGTAGGAAATGTGCCATCATCTGTAGCGTGATGCTGAGCACAGCGAGCTCCGTCGTTGCACTTATGGATCCGGGTTCCGCAGTTCTCGTTTCTGTGCTGGGTGCGTCTGGCGTTCTCGAGAGTCCGATTCAGGGTGGATCTCTAAGTGAGGTCTGCATTCGAAATGTACTCCGAGGTCGTGATGTCAGCTACTCATCTATGCGAATTCCAGCTTCCTCCGATATCGGCGTGGAGATTCTCGGCTTCGGAGCGTCCTCTTCGTGGCTTGTGACTGCTGTTGCACTAGCTCGTGCTACTGTAACCTTGCGTGCTGCCAAAGCTACGCCTGATCGTCCATTCAAATTGTCCTCATCGCCAAGTCAGTCTCAAGTCGTTGCATAAAAGCACACTTCCGAATTTAAGGAGTTAATTCAAGGAAGCGCATAGCAGGTTACCGACATTGTGGTATGTGACGCAGCGTCTGCTTTGGTTTCAGCGCTTGCATAATCTGAATGTCGTGAGCGTCCCTTCTCGTGATGCCCGTCTCGCATCCCATCTTTTATCGTCTGCCTCCCGCTTGGGCATTTCTTCCTAACTGGCGCTGGTTGCCCACGAAGCGAAGATCCGATGAAATGACGGAGAGTCGCACGTGCGTTCAGGCTAACAGTTTTTTATCATCGACGCATCTGCAAGTAAGATGAAGCACATGGCTAATTTGGATTGCCATCAAAAGGCAATCTCTACGACGCTGAAATATGTCCTAAGAAGCTGCTTCAAACAGTTGCCACATGCACTGAGAATGGCCCCCATATGTGTATTCATCGATACAAACTGGAGGCTGTCCGCACCCAGAGGAACTCGCTGATATGCATATCGTAAATCAAGTTTTCTCCGCCGGATGATACATCCTACAACTCTTCAGCACATGGAAGGAAAGAAATCTTGTAAAAGGCGACGTGATGCACGGTCAGCTTTGAATCTCCGCAAGCTGGCAAATGCCCTCATATCCTTGCGGCGATGCAACTAGACGGCAAAACGGGCCACAACCAACTCTTGATTTTTATGGTTCCATCGAAACCCAAACTATTCCCACGTTGTTTTACTGCTGCCGTACACAGGAGTTTGTCTGCAGAGGTCATGCACCAACAATCTCCCCTTATATGAAAGCTTGCGGCTGTTTGAACCCGGGTTTCGATCTCGCGGCTCGTAGAGGTTCCCCTTGTCTGTGCAATGCAGACGGGTTCTGCGCAACGACCTCTGCCGAAGAGCAAGGCCCTAGCCAGCCGCTCGAAAGCGTCAGGAACTCACGGTGGATCTGTTCTGATTGTCCTGAACTGTGCGGATGTTCCTGGCAGCAGCTGTAGCAAAGGGTAGCACCCCTTTTCAGCACGGATCATCATCCGCTTGGCTGCTTTTAATCGACAGTGGTCCGAATGTCGGGGTGCAAGAGTGGGGTGGAGACCATCTTTCAGCTCATCAGTAATTCCCATTGCGCACGCTGCAGTTACGTCGTGTTCTGCTGTCTGAATTTTTGTTAGTGTGAGGCACACTTTCTGCGGCCTTGTGGAGGCGGCATGGTAGCTTTGTTTCATCGGATTTTGGAACAGCTGTCTTGCCTGTTCGGTTTTTGAAGCGCCTTGGCAGACTCCACTAGCATTTTTGTTTATGCGAAGCACACTCTCTGCGCCATTGTGAAGGCGGCATGGTAGCTTTGTTCCATCGGATTTTGGGACAGCAGTCTAGTCTGCTCGTTTTTGAATCCCTCTGGTACACTCAACTCTTGAATTTTCAATACTTTGAAGCACACTTGCTGCGCCATTGTGAAGACGGCACGGTAGCTCTGTGTCATTGGATTTTGGAACAGCAGTCTTGTCTGCTCTGCTTTGAAGATCCTTGGTAGACTCCACTTGAATTTTTGTTAGTCTGTCACAGTTTCTGCACCATTGTGAAGGCAGCATGGCAGCTTTGTTTCGTCGGATTTGGAACAGCAGTCTTGTCTGCTCGATATTGAATCCCTTTGATACACTCAACTCTTGAATTTTTGTTATTGTGAAGCACACTTTCTGCGCCCTTGTGAAGGTGGCATGGTAGCTTTGTTCCATCGGATTTTGGAACAGCAGTCTTGTCTGCTCGGTTTTGAAGATCCTTGGCAGACTCCACTTGAATTTTTGTTAGTCCTTCACACTTTTTGCACCATTGTGAAGGCAGCATGGTAGCTGTGTTTCGTCGGATTTTGGAACAGCGGTCTTGTCCGCTCGATTTTGAATCCTTTTGGTACACTCAACTCTTTAATTTGTGTTAATATTGAGCAGACTTTCTACGCCCTTGTGAAGGCAGTATAGTAGCTTTGTTTCACCGGATTTTGGAACAGCAGTCTTGTCTCCTCGATTTTGAATCCCTTTTGTACACTCAACTCTTGAATTTTTGTTATTGTGAAGCACACTTCCTGCACCATTGTGAAGGTGGCATGGTAGCTTTGTTTCGTCAGATTTTGGAACAGCAGAGTTGTCTGCTCTGTTTTGAATCCCTTTGATATATCCAACTCTTGAATTTTTGTTATTGTGAAGCACACTTTCTGTGTCCTTGTGAAGGTGGCGTGGTGCCTTTGTTTCATCGTGTTTTAGAACAGCAGTCTTGTCTGCTCGGTTTTGAAGCGCTTTGGCAGACTCCACTTGAATATTTTTAGTGTGAAGCACACTTTTTGGGCCATTGAGGATGCGGTACGATTGCTTTGTTTTGTTGGATTTTGGAACAGCAGTCTTGTCTCCTCGGTTTTGAAGTGCTTTTGCATGCTCCACTTGAATTTTTGTTAGTCTGCAGCACATTTTGTGCATCCTTGTAGAGGGAGGTCAGTAGCTTTGTTTCGTCGAGTTTCGGAACAGCAGTTTTGTCTGCTGGTTTTGAATCCCCTTGGCACACCGCTCTTGACTTTTTGTGGGTGTGAAGCACACTTTCTGCTCCCTGTTTCAGGCATAATGCTACTGTGGTAATAAGATCAACTTATTCTGGTGAAACTTATCGTGCGAGAACACTACGGCCAGAATTTCTTTATCTGTTTACACATACTGGACCTCGCTTTGTGTGAGTGCTCTGCGTGCAAAAGATTTTGAGATTCCGTCTTCAAGAATTGCAGCTCCAAGTTCATGTTCACTGGCATTACACTGCACCACTAGTGCTTTTCTTGCGTCGCAGTATGCCAGTACTGGTGCTTTTCCTACAAGGTATTTTCTCTGTTGGAGTGCTTTTGCCTCTTTAACATCTTTGATGGTCAGCTCGCTGAGTGGCTCTATGACTTGGGAGATTTTCGTAAAGGAACCGTGCCAGGTAGCTGACAATTCCGACGTACTGCTGGACATCATGTGCCTCGACACTCGCTGGCATATCTGGTATCACACTGGCCTTTTCGGGATCGAAGTGTGGGCCTGCTTTTGTCAGAGTTTCACCCGGAAATGTCTTGCTTGAGCAGTGAAGTTCATATTTCTCTCTGTTGAGAAGCAGACCGCTCGGCTGGCATCTCTGTAGCAGGTTGTCTACCTTCTTGTCATGATCATGCCGAACTTCATAATCTTTTTCCAACACCGATCGGCAAAACTTCATCCCCAACAAAAATACGGCATCTAGTCCATCATGTGCTGACCGTAGTTTTGTGTGGAAAATTTTGCTGGTGACCGCGAGACCGAAATGAAGATGCAGGCAGTGGTAACATGCCATCGGCGTCAGGAATGGAGCCATGAGACTCGACGCTCCATCAAGAATTCACTGCTAGTAACCATAATGCACATCCAGCTTTGAGAAGATCTCTGATTTTGCGTCTTGAGGCAGAATGTCGTCGACGATTGGCGGCGAGTAGCATTCGCGCTGCAATCCTTCGTTGAGTTCTTGAGCGTGAATAGAGACCTCATTTCCCCATTCTTCTATGTCGCCCCAGCCGTGCGGCTGCCCATGGGGTCGGCTCAGTGTCGTTCTTGACCACGCCCCTGTGTTGTTGTCTCAAAAAATACGCAGTGCAGCTCTCTGTTCCTGTGAACTATTTTTCAGCCTAAGTTCTGATTTCAGGTGCTGTTCTACTAGGTATCTAAGTTGATGGCACCACCAGAATCCATCGTGAAAATGGCTTGTGTTGTGGCATCACTTCATTTATTTTGTTGATTTCTAGCTGACTTTGCCCAGGGCTTTTTGTTACACTGGGGCACGTGACTTGAGAAGAGGGGATTTTTTTGGTTGACATTTTTTTATGCGCTGCTGAAGTAGTGTGGATTTCAAGTGGCGCAATTTAATTTTGCATGCTTTCTTGTAGGGGTAATAAAAGAAGGTACTGTTAGAATCATGTTGGAGCTTTTCAGAATATTTATAAAAAACTGAAATGGTGCTTTCGTAAGAAGCCAGCTTCACACTGCGGCTAGAGAAGACTAAACGAAGTTATGCAGGGAGAAGAGGAGGAGCGGAAGCTGAACGTGGCGCAGGGGAGAGCGTGCACTCGGGCGTCTGCCTTGCCCCCCGCCCCCCTCCCAGGTCCTGAGACTTGGGCCTCGGTCGCAGACGTCCCGGTACCGAGCGGGAGGGCCTACCGTCGACAGTCTGAGCCACCAGAACCAGGTGCCGCTGTTCCCTTCCTGCGTTTCCCGGGGCCAGCAGGCTCTGAACACGGGCCACCTCGGTTTCCACTGCCACTTCCTCTCCTTTTCCCAGGCTACCTGACTCAGGTCAGGTAGCCTGGGCTCCACAGGTGTGACAGGTTGATGCGGTTGGATTGATTCCTGCTGTGGACACCGCCATCCACCCTACGTCTGCGTCAGTGTGCGGGTTGTGCTGATGTCCTGCCGCACCTCCTCTCTCTGAGCACGAGCTACCAGACGGAGCATTGGAGCACCAAAAGTTGAGTGGACCTTTCTTTCCCCTTTTTAAGCTGTGTGTTTTGCGTCACGGAAGATTATTTTTCTTTTTGTGTCTTAGACTGTTTTTTCTTTAGATTTAAATTAGACAATCCGCCCTTCAACTTAAAGGTTGCACGAGGGCCGCCTTATGCTCTCGCTCTGAGGCAGAAAAGCAGGTGCTCTCAGCATGTGCGTTGGAGAGGAAAGCTTGACAGGCCGAGGTGCTGCCCCCCGTGAGCTTTCTGTGATACATGTGCCAGCACTGGGAATGGCTCTTCAGTGGGGGCTACTCGTAGATGGTCCCCATGTCTGTGCCTTGTGGATCTATCCTGCAAATTCAGGTGGAGTCTAACAATGGTCTATCATCATTGCTCTAACAACGATTTGAGTCATCTGCATGAACCAGCATTTTTCCCAGCCTCTAAGTAAGCTTGAGCCAATAAATTGAAAGAGTCAGTGTCCACATGATGAGTCAAGGTGATGCTTCGCTGTGCACTGCATAGTTAGAAGCGAACAAACCCAGCAAGTGTTTGTGGTTAGCGACAGCAGTAATTGGCCCTCTCCAAGCGTACTCGTGGAACTTTTTGACGGCACAATTAAAGGTTGTCGCATGCTTTTCAGCGTCGCTGTACTTTCAGCAGGAAGCAAAGATAGTGATAGAAGTCCTTCCGGTCTCTGCAAGTTCTGTCACATTCGACATGTGCTCGGATTGCCCCTAGACAATGTCGCGATGTGTCAAACCTGAAAATAAGTTCTTTCCTTGCATTGTAGTGTCCCACAATGGTAGCAGCACCTAGTAAGCTTGTGGTTTTGCCGAAAAATCATTGTTTCATTTCCTCAAACCCAGGTCCTACCCTTCAACAGTCCCTGTTGGTAGAACAAAGCAGGGGCACAACTGTATTGCAAAGCCGCTAAGGCCCGTCTCCTCATTTATTGGCTACGTCAAAACCCAATGTTATTACCTGCTTGCCGCACATCACTGTGGTTTTCTAGCCCAGGTGAGTGTTCCTTCATCACTTTCAGTTTTCACTTCCGACCCGTTGTACGGCTAGTCGGCACGGTGTGCGGGTGCCGTTTGCACTTTCGACCCACTCTTAGGCTCATCGTCGGGGTGTTGGGGGCACGTTGGGTCGTGGGAAATTTTCGACAGCTCTGACCTTCCCTGGGTGAGGTTGAACTCCAGAGCTTGAATTAACGTGTCCAACAACAGCCAGCTTCTGGAAGCCTTTCTGACGGTGAGCCAGCAATGTTCGTGGCTTTCATGTAGAGGCTGAAGGCTACTTTGAAGGAGCTCTATTTTTTGGCATCATTGATGTCGCTGTCAACCTTCTCTGGCGGCGAGCTACTTTCCATGTCTTCTCCGTCTGTTTTCAAGTTGAGGCAGACGTTGATCTACTTGGATCTTGCGACACCTGTCGCCACACTGCTCAGTCGCTATTCTCCTTTCTCATGTGGCTTGTCAGCTCGGATGGACTGTGACATGTTGCCCCTCTGTCAAAGGTGGTAGATCTCTTGCTCTCTGGTTGAGGTGAAAAATCATCGTCCGTTTTTTGTTTATATGGTCCTTGTCAGAAGTTACTGTCTTTGGCTTCGACAGCTTTGTTGTTGTTGGGAGTGTAGTTCGTCTGCGTCTGAGCCTGCCCATCAGGAACTGAGCAGGACTAGCTTTCAAGTGCTGCAGTGGCGTGTTGCTATTGTCGAGGTACGCAATGTGTGGATCACTGTTACTTGCGTCTGTGTTCTTTAAGAGCATTTTCACAGTACTAGCGGAAGATTCTGCCATGCAATTCGATTTCGGATAGCTTGGGATTGATGCGACATGCTCGAAGTCCCATTGTCCTGCAACCCTGCTGAATGCTTCGCTGGAGAATTGCGGGCCATTTGTATCTCCGACTGGAATGCTTGGGATGCCGCGCCTTGCAAAGTGGGCTCTCAGTTTGTGGATGACATAAGCAGAAGTCAGCGAGTCAAGCTGGTCGGCTTCCCAGAAGATAGCGCTGTGGTCTTGTGCAGTGTTGTAGATTTCTCCATTTGTTGTTGTAGGAAATGTGCCATCATCTGTAGCGTGATGCTGAGCACAGCGAGCTCCGTCGTTGCACTTATGGATCCGGGTTCCGCAGTTCTCGTTTCTGTGCTGGGTGCGTCTGGCGTTCTCGAGAGTCCGATTCAGGGTGGATCTCTAAGTGAGGTTTGCATTCGAAAAGTACTCCGAGGTCGTGATGTCAGCTACTCATCTATGCGAATTCCAGCTTCCTCCGATATCGGCGTGGAGATTCTCGGCTTCGGAGCGTCCTCTTCGTGGCTTGTGACTGCTGTTGCACTAGCTCGTGCTACTGTAACCTTGCGTGCTGCCAAAGCTACGCCTGATCGTCCATTCAAATTGTCCACGTCGCCAAGTCAGTCTCAAGTCGTTGCATAAAAGCACACTTCCGAATTTAAGGAGTTAATTCAAGGAAGCGCATAGCAGGTTACCGACATTGTGGTATGTGACGCAGCGTCTGCTTTCGTTTCGACGGTTGCGTAATATGAAGATCCTTGCGAGCGTCCCATCTCGTGATCCCTGTCTCGCATCCAGTCTTTTATCATCTGCCACCCGCTTGGGCATTTCTTCCTAGCCGGCAGCGGTTGCCCACGAAGCGAAGATCCGATGAAATGACGTAGAGTCGCACGTGCGTTCAGGCTAACAGTTCTTTATCATCGACGCATCTGCAAGTAAGATGAAGCACATGGCTAATTTGGATTGCCATCAAAAGGCAATCTCTACGACGCTGAAATATGACCTGAGAAGCAGCTTCAAACAGTTGCCACATGCACTGAGAATGGCCCCCATATGTGTATTCATCGATACAAACTGGAGGCTGTCCGCACCCAGAGGAACTCGCTGATATGCATATCGTAAATCCAGCTTTGTAAAGTTTTCTCCGCCGGATGATACATCCTACAACTGTTCAGCACATGGAAGGAAAGAAATCTTGTAAAAGGCAACGTGATGCACGGTCGGCTTTGAATCTCCGCAAGCTGGCAAATGCCCTCATTTCCTTGCGGCGATGCAACTAGACGGCAAAACGGGCCACAACCAACTCTTGATTTTTATGGTTCCATCGAAACCCAAACTATTCCCACGTTTTTTTACTGCTGCCGTACACAGGAGTTTGTCTGCAGAGGTCATGCGCCAACAATCTCCCCTTATATGAAAGCTTGCGGCTGTTTGAACCCGGGTTTCGATCTCGCGGCTCGTAGATGTTCCCCTTGTCTGTGCCATGCAGACGATTTCTGCGCAACGACCTCTGCCGAAGAGCAAGGCCCTAGACAGCCGCTCGAAAGCGTCGGGAACTCACGGTGGATCTGTTCTGAATGTCCTGGACTGTGCGGATGTTCCTGGCAGCAGCTGTGGCACTGGGTAGCACCCTTTTTCAGCACGGATCATCATCCGCTTGGCTGCTTTTAATCGACAGTGGTCCGAATGTCGGGGTGCAAGAGTGGGGTGGAGACCATCTTTCAGCTTATCAGTAATTCCCATTGCGCACGCTGCAGTTACGTCGTGTTCTGCTGTCTGAATTTTTGTTAGTGTGAGGCACACTTTCTGTGGCCTTGTGGAGGCGGCATGGTAGCTTTGTTTCATCGGATTTTGGAACAGCTGTCTTGCCTGTTCGGTTTTTGAAGCGCCTTGGCAGACTCCACTAGCATTTTTGTTTATGCGAAGCACACTCTCTGCGCCATTGTGAAGGCGGCATGGTAGCTTTGTTCCATCGGATTTTGGGACAGCAGTCTAGTCTGCTCGTTTTTGAATCCCTCTGGTACACTCAACTCTTGAATTTTCGATACATTGAAGCACACTTGCTGCGCCATTGTGAAGACGGCACGGTAGCTCTGTGTCATTGGATTTTGGAACAGCAGTCTTGTCTGCTCTGCTTTGAAGATCCTTGGTAGACTCCACTTGAATTTTTGTTAGTCCTTCACACTTTTTGCACCATTGTGAAGGCGGCATGGTAGCTTTGTTTCGTCGGATTTTGGAACAGCAGTCTGGTCTGCTCGATTTTGAATCCTTTTGGTACACTCAGCTCTTGAATGTGTGTTAGTATTGAGCACACTTTCTACGCCCTTGTGAAGGCGGTATGGTAGCTTTGTTTCACCGGATTTGGAACAGCAGTCTTGTCTGCTCGTTTTTGAAGATCCTTGGCAGACTCCACTGGAATTTTTGTTAGTCTTTCACACTTTCTGCATCATTGTGAAGGGCTGCATGGTAGTTTTGTTTCGTCGGATTTTGGAACAGCAGTCTTGTCTGCTCGATTTTGAATCCTTTTGGTACACTCAACTCTTGAATTTGTATTAATATTGAGCAGACTTTCTACGCCCTTGTGAAGGCAGTATAGTAACTTTGTTTCACCTGATTTTGGATTAGCAGTCTAGTCTCCTCGATTTTGAATCCCTTTTGTACACACAACTCTTGAATTTTTGTTATTGTGAAGCACACTTCCTGCACCCTTGTGAAGGTGGCATGGTAGCTTTGTTTCGTCAGATTTTGGCACAGCAGAGTTGTCTGCTCTGTTTTGAATCCCTTTGATATATCCAACTCTTGAATTTTTGTTATTGTGAAGCACACTTTCTGTGTCCTTGTGAAGGTGGCGTGGTGCCTTTGTTTCATCGTGTTTTAGAACAGCAGTCTTGTCTGCTCGGTTTTGAAGCGCTTTGGCAGACTCCACTTGAATTTTTTTTAGTGTGAAGCACACTTTTTGGGCCATTGAGGACGCGGTACGATTGCTTTGTTTTGTTGGATTTTGGAACAGCAGTCTTGTCTCCTCGGTTTTGAAGTGCTTTTGCATGCTCCATCTGAATTTTTGTTAGTCTGCAGCACATTTTGTGCATCCTTGTAGAGGGAGGTCAGTAGCTTTGTTTCGTCGAGTTTCGGAACAGCAGTTTTGTCTGCTGGTTTTGAATCCCCTGGCACATTGCTCTTGACTTTTTGTGGGTGTGAAGCACACTTTCTGCTCCCTGTTTCAGGCATAATGCTACTGTGGTAATAAGATCAACTTATTCTGGTGAAACTTATCGTGCGAGAACACTACGGCCAGAATTTCTTTATCTGTTTACACATACTGGACCTCGCTTTGTGTGAGTGCTCTGCGTGCAAAAGATTTTGAGATTCCGTCTTCAAGAATTGCAGCTCCAAGTTCATGTTCACTGGCGTTACACTGCACCACTAGTGCTTTTCTTGCGTCGCAGTACGCCAGTACTGGTGCTTTTCCTACAAGGTATTTTCTCTGTTGGAGTGCTTTTGCCTCCTTAACATCTTTGATGGTCAGCTCGCTGAGTGGCTCTATGACTTGAGAGATTTTCGTTAATAAACCGTGCCAGGTAGCTGACCATTCCGACGTACTGCTGGACATCATGTGCCTCGACACTCGCTGGCATATCTGGTATCACACTGGCCTTTTCGGGATCGAAGTGTAGGCCTGCTTTTGTCAGAGTTTCACCCAGAAATGTGTTGCTTGAGCAGTGAAGTTCAGATTTCTCTCTTTTGAGAAGCACACCAATCTGCTGGCATTTCATCAGGGGGGGTTCTACCTTCTTGTCATGATCATGCCGAGGTTCATAATCTGTTTTTCCAACACCGATCGCCAAAGTTACATCCCGAACAAGTGATACAGCATCCAGTCCATCATGTGCTGACTGTAGTTTTGCGTGGAAAAATTTGCTGGTGGCCGCGAGACTGAAATGAAGATACAGGCAGTGGTAACATGTCATCGGCATCTGGAATGTGAGCCATGAGACTCGAGTCTCCATCAAGAATGCACTGCCAATAAACATGATGCAAATCCAGCTTTGAGAAGATCTCTGGTTTTGCGTCTTGAGGCAGAATGTCGTCGACGATTGGCGATGAGTAGGGTTCGCGCTGCAATCTTTCGTTGAGTTCTTGAGGGTGAATGGAGACCTGATTTTCCCATTCTTCTATGTCGCCGCAGCCGTGCGGGTACCCATGGTGTTGGTTCCGTGTCACTGTTCACTGCGACCCTGTGTTGTCTCAAACTGTGCCCTCATGCTCACAGGCACACGGTAACTTGTCTATGTTTTCAGACATGATGCAGGCTTGATCACAAGGTGAGCATGTCTGAGATAGCAAACCCGAGGTAGGACGAAATACGTGTGTTGGTATTTCGATGCAAGCAGGCCCGTTGCATCTTCAGTATTGGAGTCCTTTACGTTGGCAGCGGGGTTGTAGTCCACTGTGACGAGTCTCATCTGCTCAGCTATGCATCGGCCTATTAGTGGAGAAGGATCACCAAGAACCACCAAGAAGTCCACCTGCTTGTGCCCCTTTTAAAGAAATGCTGCGGCACTCACTCCTGCCTTTCCGCACAGGACAGACACGCAACCTATACACCTGCTTTCGCTCGTCGCATTTGGCTACGTCTGCGGTGGTATCATGCGCATTTGTTGGAATCACACTCACGGCTGCGCCGCTGTCTTCCTGGAATTTCAGTTCCTTTTCGTTGATATGCGAGGTTGTGATCAAAGATTCTGCTTTGCCGTCTCGCACCGTGAGAACTTCGTCAGCGTGGTCTTCATGTTCGATGCTTGGGACGGTTTTGCTGCTTTTGAATAGTGCAGCAGATTGATTGTCCTTCTTGCACTGATATCGTGTTTGGCTCCATGCTGGGCAAGGATTCTTTGCGAGCTCCTGTTTGGGTTTGCGGTGCTTGTTTATCGGATTTGTCTTTGCCTTCTCCGCATCAGCTGTCAGGTGGTGACGGCGATTGCCCTTCAGGACGTGAATATCTTCGGCTGCTGTTGAGCCTTCTCCAAACACTTCCATTTGCGGCTTTGGAGAGTGGTGCGCCCGTTTACAACCTTTTTGAGCGTTGGTGCTTTGAGCTTCAGAGTGTCTGCACACACTCCTTTGTTGTGTATACCGCACGCCGCCTATTTCCGGATCATTTTTTTTTTGTTTTCGGCGGCAAAGTTTTAGTCTCGAATTTTCAGATTGAGGTTGGTCAAGAATGCATCGAACCTTTTGTGTGGTAGTTGTACTCGAGTGCAGAAATGTAGCGGGAGTACACTTCTTTCTGTTTGTGCAGAATGGGAACCACAAACAGCTTCAGCCCGGGGTTGCGTTCATTCAGGATTTTGGTTTTGCTGTTGTCCAAAGATCAAAGTGGTATCGATGTCTAGCAGGCTTGGTCCTCTGACCGTGAGAAGAGGAACTTTCCTTTCCTACGATAAGCCTGCAACATCTGCTTTCATGCAGAGTCTGAAGGGTTTTTTGGAGGTGTGCCAACTCGAACTCTTTTGTTGTTGTTGGAAGTGTTCTCCGTCTGCGCGATCCTATCGTGATCAGAGGAGGTCTTGCTTTCAAATGCCGGAGTGGCATGTTACATCTGTCTCCTTCAAGAGGATTTTCAGTTTTAACGGCGGGTTCTTGCGTGCAGTTGGATTTCCGAGAGGTTGGGCTTGTATCGACATGCGTGAATTGCCAATGTGCTGCGAACTTGCCGAACGATTCGCATTAAAATTTTGGGCCAGTGTCTGTGGACACAACACTTGGGATGCCATGTCTTCAAAGACAATGTCGCTTCAGAATGGAAGGTTAGTTTAGATTTCTGCTAGGACAATTTCTTGTGGCCTTTCAATCAATAACTGTTGTCAACTTCTGCAGGTTGCCATCCTTGATTGTTGCTTTTCGTATCTTTTCTTCTCTTTCTCTGGACAGCAAGGTCACTGATCCCATTGAACTTTTCGAGTTGTCGGTGGCCACGGTCAAATAAGAGAAATGCTGAAACATTGTGTCAGCCAGAAGTTCCTTTCTTGGACGAGACTGTATGTCAGAACTGTAGCGCTGAGTCTGCGAAATCATTCTTTGAAGCTCCTCGGCACTCTGTTGAATTTCTTTGTGGTGACGATAGCCTGCAGTAGCTTATAATCCGTGACTACTGCAGTCAGCCTGTGTAACGTATTCTGGTGAAACTTGTGCGAGAAGACTATGGCAAGGTTTTCTTTCTCTGTTTGCGCATACCACACCTCTGTTTGTGTGAATGCTCTGCTTGCAAAGGATGTCGGGATGCCAACTCGAAGTATTGCAGCTCCAATTTCATGTTCATCGGCACTGCACTGCACCACTAGTGCTTTTCTTGGGTCATAGTACGCTAGTTCTGGCGCTTTTGCTGCAAGGTCTTTTTTTTGAAGTGCTTTTGCCTCCTTAACATCTTTGACGGTCAGCTTGCTGAGTGGTTCTATGACCTCGGAGATTTTCTTTAAGAAGCCGTGCCAGTTATCTGGCCATTTCGACGTAGCGCTGGACAGCGTGTACACCGACAGTCGCTGGCTTATCTGGTATCGCAGCGACCTTTTTGGGATCGACGTGTAGACCTGCTCTTGTGAAAGTGTGACCTAGAAACGCCATGCTTGAGCTGTGAAGTCCAGATTTCTCTCTTTTGAGAAGCAGACCGCTCGGCTGGCATCTCTGTAGCAGGTTGTCAACCTTCTTGCCATGATCATGCCGAACTTCGTAATCTTTTTCCAACACCGATCGCCAAAGCTTCATCCATAACAAAAATACGGCATCTAGTCCATCATGTGCTGACCGTAGTTTTGTGTGGAAAATTTTGCTGGTGACCGCGAGACCGAAATGAAGATGCGGGCAGTGGTAACATGCCATCGGCGTCAGGAATGGAGCCATGAGACTCGACGCTCCATCAAGAATTCACTGCTAGTAACCATAATGCACATCCAGCTTTGAGAAGGTCTCTGATTTTGCGTCTCGAGGCAGAATGTCGTCGAAGATTGGCGACGAGTAACATTCGTGCTGCAATCCTTCGTTGAGTTCTTGAGCATGAAGGGAGACCTCATTTCCCCATTCTTTTATGTCGCCGCAGCCGTGCGGCTGCCCATGGGGTCGGTGCAGTGTCGTTCTTGACCACGCCCCTGTGTTGTTGTCAAACAAAAAACACACAGTGCAGCTCTCAGTTCTTGTGAACTATTTTCCTGCCTAAGTGCTGATTTGAGGTGCGGTTCTGCTAGGTATCTAGGTTGATGGCACCTGAATGTATCGTGAAAAGAGCCTGTGTTGTGGCATCACTTCATTTATTTTCTTGATTTCTAGCTGACTTTGCCCAGGGCTTTTCGTTACACTGGGGCACGTGACTTGAGAGGAGGGGATTTTATTGGTTCACATTTTTTTATGCGCTGCTCAAGTAGCGTAGATTCAAGTGGCGTAATTTAATTTTGCGTGCTTTCTTGTAGGGCTGATAAAAGAAGGTACTGTGAGGATCATGTTGGAGATTTTCAGAATATTGAAAAAAAAAACTCTGAAAGGGTGCTTTTGTAAGGAGCCAGCTCCAGACTGTGGCTAGAGAAGACTAAACGAAGTTATGCAGGGAGAAGAGGAGTGGAAGCTGAACGTGGCGCAGGGGAGAGCGTGCCGGCAGGCGTCTGCCTTGCCCCTCGCCCCCTCCCAGGATCTCGGACTTGGGCCTCGGCCGCAGACGTCCCGGCTACCGAACAGGAGGGCCTACCGTAGACAGTCTGAGCCACCAGAACCAGGTGCCGCTGTTCCCTTCTTGCATTTCCCGGGGCCGGCAGGCTCTGAACTCGGGCCGCCTCGGTTTCCACTGCCACTTCCTCTACATTTCCCAGGCTACCTGACCCGAGTCAGGTAGCCTGGGTTCCACAGGTGTGTCGGGTTCATGCGGTGCGATTGATGCCTGCCGTGGACACCGCCATCCACCCTACGTCTGGGTCAGTGTGCGAGCTGTGCTGATGTCCTGCCGCACCTCCTCGCACTGCGCACGAGCTACCGGACGGAGCATTGGAACACTAAAAGTTGAGTGGACCTTCCCGTTTTTAAGCTGCGCGTTTTGCGTCATGGAAGATTTCTTTTTGTGTCTTAGATTTTTTTTATCTAGATTTAAATTAGGCAATCCGCCCTTAAACTTTAGGTTGCCCGAGGGCCGCCTTATCCCCTCCTCTCGCTCTGAAGCAGAAAAGCAGGAATTTGCAGCACGTGCGTTGGAGAGGAAAGCTTGACAGGCAGAGGTGCCGTCCCGTGAGCTTTCTGTGATACATGTGGCAACACTGGTAATGGCTCTTCAGTGGGGGCTACTCGTAGATGGTCTTCATTTCTGTCTTCTAGATCCATCCTGCACAGTCAGGTGGAGTCTAACAATTGTCTATCATCATTGGCCTAACAATGATCTCTGCATGAACATCTCTGCTTGAACAAAGATTATCTGCATGAACCTGCATTTTTCCCGGCCTATAAGTAAGCTTGAGCCAATAAATTGAAGGAGTCATTGTCCACATGATGAGTCAAGGTGATGCTTCGCTGTGCACTGCATAGTTAGAAGCGAACAAAGCCAGGAGGTGTTTGTGTTCGGCGACAGCAGTAATTGGCCTTCTCCACACGTACTCGTGGAACTTTCTGACGCCACAATGCAAGGTTGTCGCATGCTTTTCAGCGTCGCTGTACTTTCAGCAGGAAGCAAAGATAGTGATAGAAATCCTTCCGGTCTCTAAGTTCTGTCACATTCGACGTGTGCTCGGATTGCCCCTAGACAATGTGGCGATGTGTTAAAGCTGAGAAGTTTTTTCTTGCATTGTAGTATCCCATAATGGGAGCAGCACCTAGTAAGCTTGTGGATTTTCCGAAAAATCATTCTGTGTCATTCCCTCAAACCCAGGTCCTACCTACCCTGCAACAGTCCCTGTTGGTAGAACAAAGCAGGGGCACAACTGTAATGTAAAGCCGCAGAGGACCGCCTCCTCATTTATTGGCTACGTCAAAACCCAAGGTTATTAGCTGCTTGCCGCGCATCACCGTGGTTTTCTAGCCCAGGCAAGTGTTGCTTCATCACTCCAGTTTTCACTTCCGACCCGCTGTACGGCTAGTTGCCACGGTGTGTGGGCACTGTGTGCACTTTCGACCCACTCTTAGGCTCATCGTCTGGGTGTTGGGGCACGTTGGGTCGTGGGATATTTTCGACAGCTCTAACCTTGCCTGGGCGAGGCTGAATTGCAGAGCTTGAATTAACGTGTCCAACAACAGCCAGCTTCTGTACGCCTTTCTGATGGTGAGCCAGCAATGTCCGTGGCTTTCATGTAGAGGCTAAAGGCAACTTTGATGGAGCTCCGTTTTTTTGGCACCGTTGATGTCTCTATCAAACTTCTCTGGCGGCGAGCTACTTTCCATGCCTTCTCCGTCTGTTGTTTACTACTTGAGGTAGACGATGATCTACTTGGATCCTGTGACACCGGTTGCCCCACTGCTCAGTCACTCTTCTCCTTTCTTATGTGGCTTGTGAGCTCGGATGGATTGTGACATGTTGTCCCTCTGCCAAAGGTGGTAGATCTCTTGCTCTCTGGTTGAGGTGAAAAAGCATCGTTCGTCTTTTCTTCTTACGCTGGTGGTCAGAATTGACTGGCTTTGGGTACGACTGCTTTGTTGTTGTTGGGTGTGTAGTTCGTCTGCGTCTGAGCCTGCCCATCAGGTTCCGAGCAGGACTAGCTGTCAGGTGCCGGAGTGGCATGTTGCTATAGTTGAGGAATGCCATGTGTGGATCGCTCTTACTTGCATCTGTGTTCTTTAAGAGCACAGTATTAACTGAAGATTCGGCCATGCAGTTAGATTTCGGATAGCTCGGGATTGATGCGACATGCTCGAAGTCCCATTGTCCTGCAACCCTGCTGAATGCTTCGCTGGAGAATTGCAGGCCATTTATATCTCTGACTGGAACGCTTGGGATGCCACGTCTTGCAAAGTGGGCTCTCAGTTTGTGGATCACATAAGCAGATGTCAGCGAGTCGAGCTGGTCGGCTTTCCAGAAGTTAGTGCTGTGGCCTTGTGCAGTGTTGCAGATGTCCCCATTTGTTGTTGTAGGTGTCGTGCCATCATCGGTAACGTGATGTTGAGCACAGCGAGCTCCGTAGTTGCACTTATGGATCCGGGTTTCGCAGTTCTCGTTTCTGTGCTGGGTGCGTCTGGCGTTCTCGATAGTCCGATTCCGGGTGGATCTCCAAGCGAGGTATTCATCCCAAAAGTACTCCGAGGTCGTGTTGTCAGCAACTCATCTGTGCGAGTTCCAGCTTGCTCCGATATCGGCGTGGAGTTTCTCGGCTTCGAAGTGCCCTCCCCGCCGCTTGTCACTGCTGTTGTACTCGCTCGGGTTCCTGTAGCCTAGTAGGCTGCTGTGGGTACGCCAGTTCGTCCATTCAATGTTTCCTCGTCCTCATGTCAGTCTTAAATCGTCGCACATAAGCACACTTGCTAATTTAAGAAGTTGAATCAATGAAACGGGCAACACGTTTACCGACATTGTGGTACATGATGCAGTGTCTGCTGTCATTTTGGCGGTTGCGTAATATGAAGATCCTTGCGAGCGTACCATCTCGTGATCCCTGTCTCGCATCCAGTCTTTTATCATCTGCCACCCGCTTGGGCATTTTTTCCTAGCCGGCAGCGGTTGCCCACGAAGCGAAGATCCGATGAAATGACGGAGTGTCGCGCGTGCGTTCAGGCTAACAGTTCTTTATCATCGACGCATCTGCAAGTAAGATGACGCACATGGCTAATTTGGATTGCCATCGAAAGGCAATCTCTACGACGCTGAAATATGACCTGAGAAGCAGCTTCAAACAGTTGCCACATGCACTGAGAATGGCCCCCATATGTTTATTCATCGATACAAACTGGAGGCTGTCCGCACCCAGAGGAACTCGCTGATATGCTTATCGTAAATCCAGCTTTGTAAAGTTTTCTCCGCCGGATGATACATCCTACAACTCTTCAGCACATGGAAGGAAAGAAATCTTGTAAAAGGCAACGTGATGCACGGTCGGCTTTGAATCTCCGCAAGCTGGCAAATGCCCTCATTTCCTTGCGGCGATGCAACTAGACGGCAAAACGGGCCACAACCAACTCTTGATTTTTATGGTTCCATCGAAACCCAAACTATTCCCACGTTTTTTTACTGCTGCCGTACACAGGAGTTTGTCTGCAGAGGCCATGCGCCAACAATCTCCCCTTATATGAAAGCTTGCGGGTGTTTGAACCCGGGTTTCGATCTGGCGGCTCGTAGAGGTTCTCCTTGTCTGTGCCATGCAGACGGGTTGTGCGCAACGACCTCTGCCGAAGAGCAAGGCACTAGCCAGCCGCTCGAAAGTGTCAGGAACTCATGGTGGATCTGTTCTGAATGTCCTGGACTTTGCGGATGTTCCTGGCAGCAGCTGTGGCACAGGGTAGCACCCCTTTTCAGCACGGATCATCATCCGCTTGGCTGCTTTAAATCGACAGTGGTCCGAATGTCGGGGTGCAAGAGTGGGGTGGAGACCATCTTTCAGCTCATCAGTAATTCCCATTGCGCACGCTGCAGTTACGTCGTGTTCTGCTGTCTGAATTTTTGTTAGTGTGAGGCACACTTTCTGCGGCCTTGTGGAGGCGGCATGGTAGCTTTGTTTCGTCGGATTTTGGAACAGCTGTCTTGCCTGTTCGGTTTTTGAAGCGCATTGGCAGACTCCACTAGCATTTTTGTTTCTGCGAAGCACACTTTCTGCACCATTGTGAAGACGGCATGGTAGCTTTGTTTCATCGGATTTTGGGACAGCAGTCTAGTCTGCTCGATTTTGAATCCCTCTGGTACACTCAACTCTTGAATTTTCGTTATTGTGAAGGACACTTTCTGAGCTCTTGTAAAGGCGACATGGTAGCTTTGTTTCATCGGATTTTGGAACAGTACTCTTGTCTGGGCAGTTCTGAGTCCTTTTGGTACACTGCTCAAATTTTTGTCAGTGTGCAGCACACTTTCTGAGCCCTTGTGACGGCGGCATGGTAGCTTTGTTTCATCGGATTTTGGAAGAGCAGTCTTCTGTGCCAGGTAGCTGACCATTCCAACGTACTGCTGGACATCATGTGCCTCGACACTCGCTGGCATATCTGGTATCACACTGGCCTTTTCGGGATCGAAGTGTGGGCCTGCTTTTGTCAGAGTTTCACCCGGAAATGTCTTGCTTGAGCAGTGAAGTTCAGATTTTTCTCTGTTGAGAAGCAGACCGCTCGGCTGGCATCTCTGTAGCAGGTTGTCTACCTTCTTGTCATGATCATGCCGAACTTCATAATCTTTTTCCAACACCGATCGGCAAAGCTTCATCCCCAACAAAAATACGGCATCTAGTCCATCATGTGCTGACCGTAGTTTTGTGTGGAAAATTTTGCTGGTGACCGCGAGACCGAAATGAAGATGCAAGCAGTGGTAACATGCCATCGGCGTCAGGAATGGAGCCATGAGACTCGACGCTCCATCAAGAATTCACTGCTAGTAACCATAATGCACATCCAGCTTTGAGAAGGTCTCTGATTTTGCGTCTCGAGGCAGAATGTCGTCGACGATTGGCGGCGAGTAGCATTCGCGCTGCAATCCTTCGTTGAGTTCTTGAGCGTGAATAGAGACCTCATTTCCCCATTCTTCTATGTCGCCCCAGCCGTGCGGCTGCCCATGGGGTCGGCTCAGTGTCGTTCTTGACCACGCCCCTGTGTTGTTGTCTAAAAAAATACGCAGTGCAGCTCTCTGTTCCTGTGAACTATTTTTCAGCCTAAGTTCTGATTTCAGGTGCTGTTCTACTAGGTATCTAAGTTGATGGCACCACCAGAATCCATCGTGAAAATGGCTTGTGTTGTGGCATCACTTCATTTATTTTGTTGATTTCTAGCTGACTTTGCCCAGGGCTTTTTGTTACACTGGGGCACGTGACTTGAGAAGAGGGGATTTTTTTGGTTGACATTTTTTTATGCGCTGCTGAAGTAGTGTGGATTTCAAGTGGCGCAATTTAATTTTGCATGCTTTCTTGTAGGGCTAATAAAAGAAGGTACTGTTAGAATCATGTTGGAGCTTTTCAGAATATTTAAAAAAAACTGAAATGGTGCTTTCGTAAGGAGCCAGCTTCACACTGCGGCTAGAGAAGACTAAACGAAGTTATGCAGGGAGAAGAGGAGGAGCGGAAGTTGAACGTGGCGCAGGGGAGAGCGTGCACTCGGGCGTCTGCCTTGCCCCCCGCCCCCCTCCCAGGTCCTGAGACTTGGGCCTCAGTCGCAGACGTCCCGGCTACTGAGCGGGAGGGCCTACCGTCGACAGTCTGAGCCACCAGAACCAGGTGCCGCTGTTCCCTTCCTGCGTTTCCCGAGGCCAGCAGGCTCTGAACAGGGGCCACCTCGGTTTCCACTGCCACTTCCTCTCCTTTTCCCAGGCTACCTGACTCAGGTCAGGTAGCCTGGGCTCCACAGGTGTGACAGGTTGATGCGGTTGGATTGATTCCTGCCGTGGACACCGCCATCCACCCTACGTCTGTGTCAGTGTGCGAGCTGTGCTGATGTCCTGCCACACCTCCTCGCACTGCACACGAGCTACCAGACGGAGCATTGGAACACTAAAAGTTGAGTGGACCTTTCTTTCCCATTTTTAAGCTGCGTGTTTTGCGTCACGAAAGATTTTTTTTCTTGTTGTGTCTTAGATTCTTTTTATTTAGATTTAAATTAGACAATCCGCCCTTCAACTTAGGTTGCCCGAGGACCGCCTTATCCTCTCGCTCTGAAGCAGAAAAGCAGGAATTCGCAGCACGTGCATTGGAGAGGAAAACTTGACAGGCAGAGGTGCCGTCCCGTGAGCTTTCTGTGATACATGTGGCAACACTGGGAACGGCTCTTCAGTGGGGGCTACTCGAAGATGGTCTCCATGTCTGTGCCTTGCAGATCCACCCTGCAGAGTCAGGTGGAGTCCAACAATGGTCTATCATTATTGCTCTAAAAATGACCTGAGTCATCTGCATGAACCAGCATTTTCCCGGGCCTATAAGTAAGCTTGAGCCAATAAATTGAAAGAGTCAGTGTCCACATGATGAGTCAAGGTGATGCTTCGCTGTGCACTGCATAGTTAGAAGCGAACAAACCCAGGAGGTGTTTGTGTTCAGCGACAGCAGTAATTGGCCTTCTCCACACGTACTCGTGGAACTTTCTGACGCCACAATGCAAGGTTGTCGCATGCTTTTCAGCGTCGCTGTACTTTCAGCAGGAAGCAAAGATAGTGATAGAAATCCTTCCGGTCTCTATGTTCTGTCACATTCGACGTGTGCTCGGATTGCCCCTAGACAATGTGGCGATGTGTTAAAGCTGAGAAGTTTTTTCTTGCATTGTAGTATCCCATAATGGGAGCAGCACCTAGTAAGCTTGTGGATTTTCCGAAAAATCATTCTGTGTCATTCCCTCAAACCCAGGTCCTACCTACCCTGCAACAGTCCCTGTTGGTAGAACAAAGCAGGGGCACAACTGTAATGTAAAGCCGCAGAAGACCGCCTCCTCATTTATTGGCTACGTCAAAACCCAAGGTTATTAGCTGCTTGCCGCGCATCACCGTGGTTTTCTAGCCCAGGCAAGTGTTGCTTCATCACTCCAGTTTTCACTTCCGACCCGCTGTACGGCTAGTTGCCACGGTGTGTGGGCACTGTTTGCACTTTCGACCCACTCTTAGGCTCATCGTCGGGGTGTTGGGGCACGTTGGGTCGTGGGATATTTTCGACAGCTCTAACCTTGCCTGGGCGAGGCTGTATTGCAGAGCTTGAATTAACGTGTCCAACAACAGCCAGCTTCTGTACGCCTTTCTGATGGTGAGCCAGCAATGTCCGTGGCTTTCATGTAGAGGATGAAGGCAACTTTGATGGAGCTCCATTTTTTTGGCACCGTTGATGTCTCTATCAAACTTCTCTGGCGGCGAGCTACATTCCATGTCTTCTCCATCTGTTGTTTACTAGTTGAGGTAGACGTTTATCTACTTGTATCTTGTGACACCTGTTGCCCCAGTGCTCAGTCACTATTCTCCTTTCTCATGTGGCTTGCGAGCTCGGATGGAACGTCGTGTGCGGTTACATTAACTGTGGGACCTTACTGATGTCGCTGAATTTTCGTGTGCCGCATGCAAAAGCTGCAAAATGTTTCGACACATTTTATCCCGATTTGCACGCCATCTGTCCAATGACTCGTTTACAAATCTTATATAACAAAACGTTTAATGACATGGACATATTTGCCTAATTGTTGTTTTCGTGCCTGCTTTTAAATCTTTTGAAGTGGTGTTTTTGATGTATCTGACCTAGTGTGCGCTCGTTTAGGCCACTTGGCTGTTGAGGCACACTCAAATAAACGTCTGTCTGTCTGTCTGTCTGTCTGTCTGTCTGTCTGTCTGTCTGTCTGTCTGTCTGTCTGTCTGTCTGTCTGTCTGTCTGTCTGTCTGTCTGTCTGTCTGTCTGTCTGTCTGTCTGTCTGTCTGTCTGTCTGTCTGTCTGTCTGTCTGTCTGTCTGTCTGTCTGTCTGTCTGTCTGTCTGTCTGTCTGTCTGTCTGTCTGTCTGTCTGTCTGTCTGTCTGTCTGTCTGTCTGTCTGTCTGTCTGTCTGTCTGTCTGTCTGTCTGTCTGTCTGTCTGTCTGTCTGTC